>NW_024354503.1:3347747-3353922 GCF_902729225.1 Pteropus medius | reverse complement strand
CTAGTAGTCCCTGAGGCTGAGGTGGGTAGATGCAGCCCTAATCCCAGAGGGCCCCAGCCAGATCCCCAGCCAAACCTGCAGGAGCCGTCACCTCTCTTTTCCTGGGGACAGTGAGGAAGAATATCAGTTCAGCGCTGCTGACTACGCCCTGGCGGCTGCCCTGGTTCTGACGGCCTCCTCAGAGACGTCTTGGTAAGTCAAGTGACCTTTCCAGAGAGCCCTGGGCTGAGAAGGGGCCATCCTGTCCAGTCCCCTGCCTCCCACACTGAGCTTAAAAAAGTTGCCCAAAGTGACACATCTAGAATAAGGGGTTAGGTCAAGCTCAGGGCTGTCTGAGCACAGAGCCCACCCCACTGCCCTCTGGATGGGTTCACAGGCGATAGTGAGAGATCACCCCCAAAGGAGAGGTTGGGGTCCACCCTTCACCACAGGACTTCACATGGTGAGGGAGGGGGCTGGGGAGAAGAGGAGCAAGTAAACCAGCCCCAAGTTTCAGACACGAGTCCCGAGACTTGGGGGCCTCTGAGTGCGAGAAGATGGAGAGGCCGCATCCTGGGCTACGAGGCCAGGTTCTGGTCCTGGTCCTGGCTGGCCCGAAGCAAGTCACCGAGCCTCTGGTGTCCTGTAAAACAGCGAAACTAATGCCGATCCACTTGTTTGCAGTGAGAACAGGACAAACGATGGTTTGCGGAGGGGCCTTGCGGACTAGCGCAATAGTAGTTATTACGCGCCTACCGTAAGCAGGACTGGCTCAGGGTACTTTGGAGGCAAGAGACCATTAAAAGTTGCTTTGGTCCTCAAGTGCAGGTGGGAAGGCTGGGCATGGGGATGGCACTTGCTGGGACGTCTCCCCGCCCCCCGACCTCGGGCTCTTGCCCGCCCGCGTCCTCCGTTACCACAGGGAGGCCCAGCTGAGGCGCCGGAGCTCCGCTGTGGAGCTGGAGGAGCGCGGGCAGAAGCGCGTGGGCTTCGGCAACGACCTGGAGAGGACGGAGATCGCTTTCCTACGGACCCAGTGGCTGCTGCGCCAGAGCCGGGACCGGAAGGCGCTGAGGCGGCGGGTGAGGGGCGTGGGCTGGGGAGCCCTAGGGCCCTGGGACCTGAGACCCATCACATGCCACCCACCTCACCCTGCCCAAGAAGCAGCTGGACATCGGGAAAGATCCCCGCCGACCCTGCACATCGGCCCGGGGTCTGAATCCTGGCGTCCTCCTCCGCTAGCTGTGTGACCTGAGGCAGGCAACTCATTCTTCCTGAGCCTTGGTTTTCTTATCTGCAAAACCAGTCTATGTGGTTGTACCAACTCTGTGTTGAGAGGGGAATTAAATGAGATTGAGCTTGGAAAGTCCCTCTCCCCGTGCCTAGAACTTGGAAGACCCTCAGGAAATGCAATTCATGGCAAATGTCAGAGATTCGAAGCCACCCTCTGAACCCCTTCCCTGGGCAGGAGAGCTATAACTAATACTCGATGGGCTTTTTCAGCGCCCATGTTTTTCACGTATAAACTCGTTGAATCCTCACTATAACCCCATGGGAGGGTGGGGGCATATTGTTATCATCCCCATTTTACAGATAGGGAAGCCGAGGACTTGACTATAGTCTCACAGCTAGTAAGTAGCAGAGTTTGGCCTTGACCCCAAGCCAGCTGGTTTCAAAGCCCATGTTCTCTCTTCTGGGCCTCACTGCCTCAGCTGCCGCTGAAGGGGGCGGCCTCCAGCTCATGTAGGTCTGACTCCAGAGCTTGGGTGTCAGGGGAAAAGTTGACAGCAAGTCACAGACCTTCTCCTGCCTCCAGACAGAGGAGAAGGTCCGGGAGGCCAAGGAGCTGCGGGAGCTGTGTTCCAGCCGGGGGCCCTGGTTCTGGATCCCACTTCGCTCCCACGCCGTCTGGGAGCACACCACAGTCCTGCTGACCTGCACCGTCCAGGCCTCGCCTCCACCCCAGGTCACCTGGTAAGCCACTGCGGCAGGAGAGAAGGGACCTCAGGCTGCTGCCTCCACACCCTGGGCCTCCACGGTTCTGCGAGTGTGAGTTCCTCACAGCCCAACGCCTCCCAGGGGCCCAGCCCACCCCCTAGAAATTACTGCAGCCTCAGAATAGCTGCAGCCCCACAGACCCTGAGCTCTGCCCACCCCCCGAACAGAGCAGCAGCTGCTGGGGAGGCTCAGGAAGGGGTTATTCTTAGCTGCCTCCCAGCCAACCTGAGGCTAGAAGACTGGGCCACAGGGGAGCCAGCACTTGTAAAAATATGATTCTGGTGGCATGAGAAGGCAGCTGCTCCCAGCTGGGTGTCTCCAGGATTGGAGGATGACGGTGGAAGGTAGGGGAGGGGGCAAGAGAGCCGGAGAGGATGTGAGGAGGGCAGGGGCCCTACAGAAGGAGCTCGGGCCTGGGGCAGGAGCCCTGCGCTCCAGGCCTAGCCGTCTCCCCACTAACTCAGTGTGTGGTCTCAACTATGTCTCTTAACCCCTCCCCCCCAGTTCTGCCTCAGTTTCCTCTTCTGCAAAATGGGTTGAAGACCTCCTGTCCAGCTTGCCTGTGGTGAGGATTTAATGCCATAGCAATGTGGAAGGCTTCAGAACTTGAAAAGTGCTGAGAAAGCAAGAGACGCCATTCCTGAGAGTGTACCCATAACAAGACCACGGAGTCTGGGCCTTGCTGGTGGAGGCTGGGGAGGGGGCAGGTGTCTCCTGAACAAGCCTGGTGGAATTCGGGGCGGGCGTGGCCTGGCCGTGTCCGGGGTCTCGGTTCTGCCACAGAGGGAGGGGTGTCATTCGCACAGCTGAGCCCACTGCTTCCTGAGTTCCCCTGGGTCTAAGGCTCATCGTCAGGCACTTCTTTGTTTGGAAAACAAAGAAGGGATTTCAACAAATATTTACCCAGAGCATAATCCGTCCCAGACCCTAACTCAGGCACTGAGGTGGAGAAATGACCCAGACAGTCTCGCCTTAAGGGACTCTCAGCCCAGAAGAGAAACATCAGCGCACAGAGAAGCACGTTCACGGGTGAGATTTGAGGTAAAAAGAGTGGAGGTGAAGAGAAGGAAGTGGCTGCCTCTACCTGGAGGATCTGGGAAGGCTTCTCAGAGGAGGTGACATGTAAGCCAGATCTTGAGGGTGAACAGACCGTAGTCTGATAGGAGAGAGAAGATAAGCACACAAATAACCGAGATCACAAAGGAAAAAGTAACAGCTTATACTCGAACCCGCTTTATATTGACCCAGCACTTGTCTCTCATTTGAGCCTTGGGGCCGCTCGTGAGGTAGGGACCTTTATCCACATTTCACAGGTAAGGCAATCAGGGCTCAGAGAGGTAGTATGACTTGTCGAAGATCATGCAGCCAGTGCGAGCCAGGATTCAAACTCAGGTCTCTTACCTCCCAGCCCATTGCTCTCTCCACTGGCCTAAAGAGTGAGAAAGTCATCGTTACAGTTGTTTTTTTGTTTTGTTTTGTTTTTTTTCCTTAAAGCACATATAATGCTTCAGAAGTCAGAGAAACAGAAAGCAATTAGGCCAGGAGCAATCAAGAAAGGCATCTGGATGGAGTCAGCATTGGGACTGGTCATTATCAGATGGCGTTCATTCAAAAAAGTGTGCCAAGCACCGTGCTGGGCACTGGTGTTCTGTGGGGACCAAGGCGGTCCCTGCCTGCCAGTTGCTGGTCCAGCAGGAGAATTGCTCCTGACAGCTGGGCTGGGCGAAGTGGGGGTCAGCACCTCAGCTGTCCCGGCAGCACGCCCTGCCCTGCCCTGGCACTGAGGCCCACGTCCAAGACATTCCATGGGAGCCTCAGACAGGGGGGCTTGTTTCCTCCTCTGCCGGCAAGGTTGCCACAACAAAGAGCTGAGCATTCCTTGTAAGTAGTGGAAGCCAAGGCCAGGGCCACCTCCAGTGGCCCCTGCAGCTCTTGGCTTTGGAGGCTGATTTTCCACCATCAATCACCTCCAGGAGGACCATACATCGTCCTCGAATTGGCCTCTGGAGCTCTGTCCAGGCCCTGGGAGAGACCCAGCTCCCGGGTCAGGAGGACAATCCTGGCCTCCCAAGCTCATCAAGCATGTCCATTCATTCAGCAATTATTGAGCACTTCCTGAATGCAAGGGCTACAACAGGGCAAGTTAGGCAAGGCCATGTTTATGCTGCAGAAGTCGGTCCTGGCTGTGGTTTTACCTGATGTCAGAATCAACCTCCCCGGCCAAGCAGCCTTAAAAAGTAAAATTTAACACCAAACTACGTAAGGAAAAAATTAATTTAGATAAATAAGAAAAACGTCACTCTTTTACGTGGGCCTCTCCGAGCCAGGCGCCTGGCCCCAGTTGTCACATTTAATGCTGTTTAATGATTGGCTGCCACTTAGGATCATCGGCACAGCACGTGCCATCAAGGGCCTGCCATGCAGGCAGGAGAAGCCCAGAGAGAGGGCGAAGTGAGCAGTGAGGCCCCTGGCTGTCCAGGTCTTTCCCAGAGCCTCAGCAGCAGCCAGTTTTTCTGAGAAAAGCAGAGGCTGGCCAGGCTGATGTATCTGGAATGTTCCTGATAGGTGGGTGCTGGGGAGCCTGACTTTGCCCTCCAGACCTGGGAGAAGTGGAGAGATTGGGCACCCAGATTAGGCCCCGCCCTCCGCAGAGGAGATCTAGTTGGGCTTCTTTCAGAAGAGAGCACAGCCAGAGGGCTGTGTGATAAGGCGTGGGTATGGCACTGTTTGGTTGCCATGGAGACAAACAGGGCAGGGAGGGGAGCCAGGTCCAAAGATGGCAACACACTGAGGCTGGGGCACCCGCTCTTGGCTGAGGCCTCCTCTTCATCCTCAACCACCTTTGGGGCCAACTGTCTGTGCAATGGTATCGTGGACACAGAGGCCCAGAGACGGGGACTGACTTGCCCAAAGTCGTACAGCAAGACGTGTCCAGAACCCAGGACTTTTAACTTTGACAGACTTCCACTCACCAGCCCTGACTCCTTAGACCTCCAGACCCCTATCCGCAACGGGCTATGGACAGAGGCAAGGCAATCTCACTGTCTAGTGCCCATGGAAGGGAGAATAAGACCCCAGCGTCTACAGGACACAAACAGTGGTTTCCAGGAGTGGAGGGTGATCTGCTGGGTCTTGCTCAGGAGTCACCTGAGATACCCAGGTCCCACCCCCAGATATTTCTATGTTATTGGCCTGGGGTACAACCTGGACATGGAAGGTTGTTTAATGGCTTAAATAAGATAGAAGTTTGTTTTTCTTTCATATAAGTGTCTGACGTAGACAGGGTAGGGTCGCTATGGCAACTCCACTCACCGATTCCTTGGGGACTCAGGCACTGAGGAATTCGGCTCACTGCTGGAGAGTGCGGCCTTTGTCTTCTCTATGCAAGGTGGCAGTCTTCACAGCCACGTTATCGCCACAGGATGTAGGAATAGATGACATAAAAAGAGGCGGAAGGAACCATATGACATTTGTCTTGTTTTCTGTCGACGATACTTAGTCACATAGCTACACCAAGCAGAAAGAGGCTAGAAAAGATGATATATATTTAGTGGCTCCGTGATAAACTCTATTCCTTTAGGATAAGAGGAGAATGCCTACAGGAGAATAATTAGCCATTTTCGGTGCAAATTTCCAAAGGCTTTTAGGTTTAAAATCGAGGCATGGAGATTTTCAAAGCTTCCTCTAGTGAGTCTTAATAAAAGGCAAGATGAAGAACTGCATCCTGGGGGATCGACAGGGAGATAGGGATGGGGGTACCTTCCCTGGCAACCTCCTCAAAGAGGAGGGAAAAGCTGGGGCCTTGGTCCCTAGAGGGGCTCCCATAGGGAGAGAAGCAGCTACTCCTAATTACAGGTTCCCTCTTAACTGCCCCCATGAAGGAGAATGAACTCTTGATCATTTATAGGGCCCAAGAGGAAATCTTTACATGTCTTATCCCAGTTGATCAGCACAGCAACCCTAGGCCAGTGCTGTCCTTTGATTTCACAGATGAGGACCACTGAGGTTCAGAGCAGGGAAAGCGCTGCCCCAGGTCACAGGAGTGAGTAAGCAGCACAAAGCTGACATTGGAATCCAGGTCCAAGATGCTCTGGATCCTTCTCGCTCGGAACGACACTGCCTGCCACAGACCACTGTGTCTCCACAGGTACAAAAATGACATGAGACTCGATCCTCGCCTCTTCCCTGCTGGAAAGTA
>NW_024354503.1:3345970-3346465 GCF_902729225.1 Pteropus medius | reverse complement strand
GAGGTCATGCCTGAGAGAGCGCTTGCCACCTTGAAGCTGGGTGAATTCCAGTTGCTGTGTGACTCTGAGCAAGTCACTTAACCTCTCTAATCCTGCAGAGTCAATAATGACAATCATATTTTCAAAGTACTTTCACCTTAGGTGGGTTAGGCCAGTGTATGTCCCCAGTTTTTCAGAGGTGGACACTGAGGCATGGAGAGAAGCAGTGGCCAGCCCAAAGGCACACAGCTTTTCAGCAGTGGGGCCTGAGTCAGAGCCTGAAGTCTCCCCCGTGAAGCCTTCCCATCAATCCCCACATCTCCACCCGCAGATGGGGACTTGTGCTTCCCATGGAGCCCAGCAGTCGTGGGGGAACTTCTTCCTCTCTCCTTTTCAGATGCACCGTCGAGGACGCAGCCACCTACACAGTGATAGTGAAGAATGCCTATGGCCAGGCCTCTTCCTTTGCCAAAGTCCTTGTCCGCAGTAAGTTCTCCCATCCCTAGCAGGCCAGGC
>NW_024354503.1:3342574-3345959 GCF_902729225.1 Pteropus medius | reverse complement strand
TGTCCCCAGTTTTTCAGAGGTGGACACTGAGGCATGGAGAGAAGCAGTGGCCAGCCCAAAGGCACACAGCTTTTCAGCAGTGGGGCCTGAGTCAGAGCCTGAAGTCGCCCCCGTGAAGCCTTCCCATCAATCCCATGGAGCCCAGCAGTCGTGGGGGAACTTCTTCCTCTCTCCTTTTCAGATGCACCGTCGAGGACGCAGCCACCTACACAGTGATAGTGAAGAATGCCTATGGCCAGGCCTCTTCCTTTGCCAAAGTCCTTGTCCGCAGTAAGTTCTCCCATCCCTAGCAGGCCAGGCTGGCCCACAGCAAACCCAGGCTGAGCAGAGCAGATGAGGACACGGGCCTGTGGTCAGACTCAAAGAAGGGCTGTGGCACAGGGCTATGTGGCCTAGGACTAAGTGACCAGGTCACGGAGCTGCTCACTTCCTTGGGGCCTTGGGAGCCAGTGAGTCTCCGCCCTCAGACAACACAATCTATACAACTGTCTCCAAAGACTGTGCTTGTCCTGCCGGGTTGGGCCTGGGTCCAGATCCAGCTCAGGGCCTCTGGGAGGGTGGCCCAGCCCTGCTAGCCCTGCTGAGGGGTCCTCAGGGGCAAAGGTCAAGCCTTACCAACTCCCCTGTGACCCCACTGCCTCATTCAGACTCTGGTGCTATTTCCAGTTGGGCATCTGAAGGTTACCCCGAGGGCATCTGAAATCACAGAATAAAGGAGAGGATACCCTCAGGGGACATCCAGACCCCAGTTCGAATGCTGGCTCTGCCCCTGACTGGCTATGTGAGCCTGGACCAGCCACTTCACCTTTCTGGGCCTCTTCATCTATACATGGGACTCTTCCTACCTCCCCCCAAACACTCATGTTGGTTATATGACATGGCATAGGTAAAGCTTGACTATATTAGGCTCTTGAGAGGAAATAACTGCCCTTCCCCCACGCCATGACCAGGACAGAGCACAGCCCAGGAGGCCATACCTCTGCGCCTAGGGCAATGCTGCATTGTGACCTCAGTGCTCCTGAGAGAGAAGTTGCATGCATGTGCGCGCACACACACACCACACACACACACACACACACACACACACACTCCCTGGGCAGCAGACTGGCTGGAGTGTAGCCCTTGCTGCCTCCCTACCTCTCATCAGACCTTGTTAAACTGTCCTTCACAGTCTTCTCCACCCCTTTGCCCTCTTCCCCAAATAGCTTTTGGGAGGCAGCTGTCCCCACTGCCAGCCAGGCTCTGTGTAAGGAATTTGAGCCATCCCTATAGGCTGTGCCCAGAGTCAAGCCCAAGGTCAGGCATTGGGGCCCTGCGCCCTCTATCTACCTATTCTTCCCCTCACTTCCTCCAGATCCACACCCCTCCCTCCAAGGCCAGCAACTCCAGATCAACCAGGCTTCTTCCTGGCCCCCAGACTCCAGCCAGGCTCCTACTAAGCTTATCCACTCACCGCCACTACCACCCCTCCCCTGCTCTCATCTCCATAGCAACTGCATTAGTCCTAGTGGAAAGCCTTGGGCTGGGAAGCAGGAGCTCTGGGTGCTAATCCTGAGCTTTCCACTGACTCTGTATGACCTCGGACAGCCTCCTGACCCTCTCTGGGCCTAGATCAGGAAGGGCCTTTCCAAGGACCAGTGTCACGTGATGACTTCAGGCTAGCTGGATGATTATGCCTCAGTTTGCTCATCTGTATGAGAAGGTTATAATGGCGTCAATAGACAGGGCTATTATGAGGATTAAACAAGTTAATAACTAGCATGTGGTAGTCACTGTGAACAAAGCTGTTCCTACTCTCTGGTGTTCTGAGCCGACATCTTCTCAGGCATCACCCTTAAGTCTCCAGACAGCTCTCTTAGTGCTGCCCCTTCCCCTGCCGGCGTTCCCTGACCCCACCAGAAACCCCAGTTTGACTGGGCTCTGCCTCCGTGAAGAGTGTGTGATCCTGGTGGTGAGTTTAGAAGAGGAAGGAAACCACCATTTATTGAGCACTAGCTGTGTCCGGCTCTGGCTGAGAGCTTTGTTCATGTGAACTCAGGTATTCAGAATGCCACCACTATCAGGTAGGAATCATGGTCCCCATTTTACCAAGGAAGAAACTGAGGCACCGAGGGGTGAAGGAACTTCCCCAAAGCCAAAGGGGAAACCACTGATAGACCAGGACTCAAACCCACACTCAGAGGCCACGCCTCCACGGTCTAGCAGAAACATGGGTCGGAACCTTCTCAAACTCCGTGTGCTCTGGGTTTTCAGCTTACCTGGGGAAAGATGCTGGCTTCGATTCGGAGATCTTTAAAAGTAAGGAGACTAGGGGAGGGATGGGGCTTCGGGAGGAGGGCGTCGGAGACTCCTTGTCAGTCCTCCCCACAGCCCCCTTTGGGACATAGCCATCCATTGCCCACTAAGGGGTATCCACACGGCATTTGCCTATGAACAGTTAACATTTGCAGACTGGTTTCTGGGGGTCCCAAGGCAGCTGCTGAGCTGGTCAGTGGCCAAAACTGAGCTAAAAAGCCAAAAAGACAAATGAATGTGGCCTTTGGATAGTTGCTATTTCGGTTCTTCTGGTCTTTCCTAAATAACTCTCTTCCCTATGCCCACCCTCCAAGAACAGGCCCCTCTTCTGTTCAGGCCACCTGGGGAACTGCGACCCTGACCCAGAGGAATGGGGACGCCCCACAAGGGTCTTCCCTCCTGCCTAAGCCCCAAGCAAGAAGACGTCTGCCCTGAATTTCTGTTCCAACCCAGGACTGATGTTTGGCCCCAGCGTGGAATTCACATCGGTGCTAACGCCGGTCTTCGCCCGTGAGAAGGAACCCTTCTCCCTGACCTGCTTCTTTTCGGAAGATGTGTTAGATGCTGAGCAGAACATCCAGTGGTCCCGAGATGGTGAGGACCCCCAGTCCTGGTCCCTAGCTTTCAGAGGCAGAGGTGGAAGATCCCTGGCTCCATCCCCAACCCTGGGACCCCCCAGGGGAGAGAGAAACGCAGCTATGCTTCTCCCACAACCAGTCTAAGCTGAGTTAGGGGTGCTGAAGAGACAGAGGGAAGCAGAGCACAGCCAGATGAATTCAGATCAAGTCACCTTTGAAATGGTCACCGAGCTCCAATGTGTCAGGCCCTGTGCTGGATGCCAGGACAGGGACAGGCACAGACGCGCGTGAGCTCAAGAGGCTCTCCATCTGGGAGGAGGGAGGATGCCAGAGCACAACTGTAGCCACAGCCTGTTGAGAGCTGCGGCCAGGCCCTGGCTCAGCCCTCTGCATTTATGAGATTGTCATCAGCACCCTAGAGGTGAGTGATGGTGTTCGAAGTAATGGGAACAGAAGCCAAGGCCAGGAGGCAGGACAGCACGAGAAACAAGAAATGGGGCCCTGTGCGAGGG
>NW_024354503.1:3159088-3341647 GCF_902729225.1 Pteropus medius | reverse complement strand
AGTCAGCCCCTTGACTGGTAGAGTCCCCAACTGGCCAGCCCCACCTCTGCCCAGACCCCCAGAGCATCTCTGCTTTCCCAGGCAAGGCCAGGATCCCTTAGGAGCTCACACTGGACCCCTCCCCTCCACAGGGAGGCTCTTGAGGTCCTCAAGACGTCGGCAGATCCTCTATGCAGACCGCCAGGCATCCCTGAAGGTGTCCTGCGCCTACAAGGAGGACGAGGGGTTCTACACAGTCCAGGTGACTTCACCCTTTGGGCCCCGGGAGCAGAGCACCTATGTATTTGTGAAAGGTGAGCGGGCAGGTGGGGGGTAAAGGGGGCAGCTGGAGCCCAGAGAACAGGGCTCTGCCCTGACCGATTTGCTGTGGGACTTTGGGCAATTCCCCTGTTCCTTGGGGCCTCAGTTTCCCTATTATAAATGAGGATGTTGTGTTAGAGTCTCCCTAAGAATCTGTGGCCTCCTATGACCCTCCAAAAGGACACGGCCTGAGAGTTTCAGAGTTGGTGAGAGCTGGGGAGGGAGGGCCGAGTGTGGACTGGGATGATTCTAATCCCTGATTGATTTCTACCTCCTGGCTTTGTCACTTCACTAGTGGGGTGACCTTGGACAAGTCACTTTTCCTCTATGAGACTCAGTTTTCCCATCTACAAAACAGAGTTGCTCCTGGGCTCAGAGATTAATAATGCCAATTACCCAGGTGCATAGTACATGTGGAATGGGCCCCTAGTAAATGGTACTCCCAGTGCCCCCCAGATACTGTTGTTTAAAAGGGGGAGGCTATTACTCAAGTCCTGAGATCAAAACTGAGCCCCTGGATGATTAACAAAAAGAGGAGGCTGTGCAGGGGAGAGAGGGAGCAGCTGCCAAGTGGACGGGAGCTGGAAGAGCCTCCCCGTGCCCCCTCCCTCCCCACCCTCCACCCTGGCTTTCAGATGCTGCAGCCGAGAAGCTGGGGGCCCCAGGTTCCCCGCTGAATGTCCGATGCCTGGATGTGAACAGAGACTGCCTCATCCTGACCTGGACCCCGCCCAGTGACACCAGGGGCAGCCCCATCTTCGGCTACTCCATCGAGTGGTGAGTCAGCCCCTTGAGTGGCAGAGTTCCTCGGGGGGTAGACCTGGCTTGGTTGTGAGGACGAGAATGGGGGCCACAGGAAAGAGGGAGCCCCATACCTGGCAGGAAGTAGACCGTGTCGTATCATTTAGGGGCAATAGAAGGGTGTTCACCGGCACCTGCAATTCTGCCATTGGAGTCAGCCGCTGCCTCTGGAACACTGACAGCAGGAGCTGGCCCCAGGCGGGGCACACACTCAGTGACCGAAACCTGAGCACATGTGCACTCGTTGGCTACTTTCCTGCTGAGTGACAGACAGAGATTGAGTGGCATTGACCCTGGAGGGAAGAGGCATGCCAGGAAGGGGGAGGGGCTGGGACATCCTGTCTCCTTCATGTGCCACCAGCTCAGAGGCCTTAGTTTGAGGTAACACCTAATCCTGCCACTGATGGCTCGAGGACTGTGTACCTGCTGCATGCCTTATCTCACCGAAGCCTTAAAACCACCCTAAGAGGGATTCTTTCATGCCCCATTCCACAGGAAAATGGGGTGCGTAGGACGATGACATTGCTCATTGGTGGTGGAGTCAGGATTTGGACCTGCATGTGACCACCGGCCCATCCATCCAGTACTTAGTGCTGTGGTAGGCCCTGAGGACAATGGTACCCACAGGGCTCAGAGAGCCCAGACTCTGAGGGTCAGTCTGGAACACACGCTGACTTAGGGAGGGGACGGCCCTCAGTGAAATCCTAACTCCACCACTAGGAGCCGTGTGGCCTTGAGCAGTCATCCCGCTGTCTGGGCCATGTGTCTGCATTTGTAGAGGGAAAGTAATCACATGTAACTCTGTGGACCATTAGGATGTGAAGGACACAGTGCAGCTCCAAGCACACAGGAAAGCTCCATGAAAGACATGGAAAGTTCCATCGTGGGAGGTGGAAGATGGTCCCCAACCTCTTGGGGGCCTGAGGTTCGAGCCAGGCTTTTTAATGGAGAGCAGGACTTTAAATGGCCGAGACAAGCTAGGCAGGCAGCCCAGGGCAGGGAAATGGCCCTGGCAGAGGCTCCAACTGGGAAGGTGTGAGTCATGGGACTACTCTCCCACAGGTGCCAGGGCGAGTCCGGGCAATGGGTGCCCTGCCATGAGGCCCCTGGAGGGACCTGTAGGTGCCCAATCCAAGGCCTTGTCGAAGGCCAGAGCTATCGATTCCGGGTGAGAGCCATCAACAAAGCAGGCAGCAGCCTCCCCTCCAAGGCCTCAGAACCAGTTGTCATGGGTGACCATGATGAAGCCCGAAGGAAGATAGGTGGGTACAGAGGCCCTAAAGGGACATTCTAGAGCATCAATCAGGGCAAACTCAGGACTGGCTCACACAGGAGACAGGTGGCACGGCCCCCATTCCAAGCCCAATTCCAAGAGGTGAGACACAGCCCATCCCCTGAGGAACCCCTAATCTGATGGAGGAGACAGGAACTCCTAGTCATTTGGAGGAAACACAGTGCTGGCCTTAGGAGCCCCTCGCCTGAGCGAGAAGGTATGGCTAGTCTGACAGAAGACACACCAGTCCTATCCACAGGAGATACTAATGTGAGGGAGCACCACAGCACCTTCTTCAGACACTCTTAACCTGGAGGAGGATGACAGCCCTGCCTCAGGAGCCCCCAGCCGGGGGGTGGGAGGAAGTGAGGGGACACAGTCCTCCCAGCCCTCAGAAGTCAACCTGACTTAAGTTTGCCTCCAGCTCCACCATGACTTGGGTACCTGACCCCAGGCATATCACCTCTCCTCTCTGTCCCCTTTGTCCCAAGAGGACAGAGCATCACGCAGGGTCTAGGAATCAGCACCCACAGGATGCAGACTTGCTCTGACCCAGTCCCCACATACCTTGCACCCCTACTTCTCTCCCAACTTGCTCCATTCTCCATCCTAGAGATCCCCTTTGACCTGGGAAACAAGATCTCGGTCAGCACAGACGATTTTGAAGGTATGTGTGACCCTCTTGACACTTTGCCTGAAGACTCCAGTCCCCTTTATGGTTCTAGAAGCTCTGGAGCGCAAACTGGCAAAGAGACAGAGGCTGCCCCTGTAGGGTGTGGGAGGCGAGGGAGAGAGAGGCCCCATTGGGGGAGCCAGGGTTCTCGGGTGATTGTGGCCCACCTTGTCGTGCCCCTCGTGGAAGAGGTGGGAAGTCCCGGGAGGGACATCAGGAAAGCTGGGTTCTGGCTCCAGCTCTGGCCAGCCCTGCTGGGTGACCTGGAGCAAGTTCCAGCCCCTCTCTGGGCCCTAGTTCCCTCCTCTATGAAATGAGGAGCTGAGATTGGGACTCTCTGAGGGACCACCCACCTCTGCCCCTGGATGACTTTGATTCTAGACTTTGTGACCATCCCCTCCCCTCCGACCAATGTCCATGCCAGCGAGATCCGCGAGACCTATGTGGTCCTGGGCTGGGAGGAGCCGAGACCCCGAGGCAAAGCCCCACTGACATACACCCTGGAGAAGGTATGGAGACCCCAAGGCCCCCGGCTGCTGGCTAGCTTAGAAATAGTCATGCTGTGGGGGAGTTCAGGGAAGCACTGAGAGACCCCCAGTCAGTATCTATCCCTTGGGGAGGCCTTCAGAGCATAGAAGAGAGTTCCTTGCCTGGAAAGGCCTGAGTGTGGCCCTACATAGAAGCAGGAGGATGGATTAAATGACCTCCTGAGATTACCTCCAGCCCTGAGAGGTCAGTTACTGATGGCAGTTTCTGAAGCTGTCTGTGGGTATACACAAAATTAAGAGACAGACAACAGCACCAACAGTAAGATCCACTCTCTTCTGGGCACCTCCTTGCCTCCAGGCCTGGCTAGCATTGGGCCACACATCAGGTCAAGCATCTCTTCTTGGCCAGAGCCATGTCAGAAGGGAAGCTAGGCTGGTGACTAGTGGCACTCACAGGGCATACAGGTTGTACTAGGTGGTGGTTCTCACTGTGGACAGAGCGGGGACAGGTGTCTGGGGAGGGTGCAGCTGTGTGGAATAGATTTCACGGTAGCAGAGTGAAAAACGGCCTGGCGTTAAGATCACTCCAATCCTGACTTCTGCTGTGTGAGCTGGTTTCCTAACTTCTCTGAACTTCAGTTTCCTCCAGTATAGACTGGACAACCTACTCCATGCGGGTGAAATAAGATGCAGCACCCAGCCGGGGCCAGCAGCCCTGGGCCTGTAAATGCTTCCCAAGGAGACATCCCTGACTCTGGCACATAGTGAGTGGACAGTACAGGGTTAATGAATCAATGAATAAAAAAGTTCCGGGGAGATGCCTCTGGCTTTGGTGGTCCAAATGGGCCTTTCTTTGCACACTCACGGGTGATGGTATTGCTTAGACATAGGAAAGCTATCATAATTGAAGATTTGTTTTGTGAGGCGGTAGACTATAAGGTCAAGACCTTGGAGTCAGACCGCCTGGGTTCGAGTCTTGTTTCTACTGCTTACTAGCTGTGTGACGCTGGGCCAGTTACTTAGTCTCCTCTGCCTCAGTTTCTTCTTTCAAACAATAGAGACAATAATTGTACACACCTTATAGCAGGGGTCCCCAACTCTCAGGCAGCAGACCGGTACCAGTCCATAGCCTGTTAGGAACTGGGCCACACAGCAGGTGGTAAGCAGTGGGCAAGCAACTAAAGCTTCATCTGGATTTGCAGCTGCTCCCGGCACTAGCATCATGGCCTCAGCTCCACCTCAGATCATCAGGCATTAGATTCTTATAGGAACACCGGGCCCTGGTGCCAAAAAGGTTGGGGACTGCTGCCTTTTAGGGTCAAAACGAGGATCAAATTAATTAAAGCACATAAGACAGAACAAAACCTGATATACTGTAGGTACACAGCAATGTTCACTGGTTTCTATAGCAATTCCTTGGCCTAGCTGGATTCTAGGCCACCGACAGCCAGCGGGGCCCTGGGATGGGAAAGAACAGGAAGGCAGGGTCAGCGGGTCCCCTGGGGTTTCTGGGTCAGCAGAAGTGGCCTCTCTCTGGGTGCCTCACTCGCCTGTATCACCTTCGGCTCTTCCCCTCTATCTGCCTAGAGATGCAGAATTTGTGGCTGCCTTTGGGGCCCCTGATGCTGTGGAGAGTGAGCAGGTTTGGGGGCCCCCATACCTGAGCTTAACTACTAAATACACCAATTATTAGATGTGTGACTCTCAGCCAAGTCACCAAAACTCCCTGAACCTGACTTTCCTCATCGGTGGGGAAATTAACACCTACCTCGCAGGGTTATTGAGAGAATTCATCCATTTACTCATTTATTTGTCCCAGGATCATAGATAGACTACCTCCCTGGGTACAGACAAACCCTAGGTACAGACAAACCCCTGACTCAGGAGCTGACTTTCGAGTAGGGAGTGGGGACCTATGATCAACAAGATAAATGAGTAAAATGTTTAGCACATTAGCTAGTGGTAGCCTTAAAGAGAAATACATAAAGCAGGGAAGGGATTTGTAGTGTTGAGGGAAAAGGCTGCTGACGTTTTAGATGGAAGGACTGAGGAGGCCTCCTTAGATAGATGAGGTTTGAATAAAGGCCTAAAGGAAATGAGGAGCCGACCAAGAGATTTCTGGGGGGAAATCATTGGGGTGGGGGTGAAGGAAGGGACCAGCAAGTGCAGAGGCCCAGAGGCAGGGATTAGGCCTAGCACCAGCAAGGAGCAGCAGCAGGCAGCACAGAGCTATGATGGGTGGGCAAAAGGGAACATGGAATATGACCCAACAAGTGGCAGGTGTCAGGCCTAGAGATGCTTTCTCTCTAAGGGAGATATGGGGCTTGGGATGGTTGAGGGAGTTAATGACAGCATGTGGGGGAAGTGGCCAGCACGGAGCTGGGCCCAGGCAACCACCCAACTCATGAGTGTTTCTCTCCTTTGTCACAGTCAGTCATAGGTAGTGGCACCTGGGAGGCCATCAGCACAGAAACTCCTGTGAAATCCCCGAGATTCGCCCTTTTGGATCTGGAGAAAGGGAAGTCGTATGTCTTCAGAGTGCGCGCGATAAACAAGTATGGCATGAGTGACCCCTCGGAGTCCAGCGAGCCCATCACCTTGAAGGGGAAGCCAGGTACCTGCGTGATGCAGGAGATGGGGGCGGGCCAGGCCAGGCGGGTCTGTCTGCATCCGGGACTCAGGACCCCAGGGCTGCCGAGACAGAGCCGTGCCCGTTTCCCTGTCCCTGACCCCTGCTACCTACCACGAAGCTGAAAAGCAACGTGATCTCAGGCCTATAAAGTGTTAGGACATCAGGATTCACATTTCTCTGGACAAGAGGCTCATGGAAGCAAAGACTTTTTTTTTTTCCCCCAAAACAGTAATTCACAAGTTGCAGAATCCAGCTGGGTCCAGCATAAGTGCTGAGTGTGACCAAGTGGTCCCTCGGTTCTAGAGATCTCCAAGCAGCACCCAGTCCTGCCTCACCTCCTTCCCCTCCCTGGTGGGGGCTATGCTGCCCCACCTCGAACTCTGGCTCACCAAGTGGAACACCTCCCACCTGTAGCATGGCATGGGCCTGGGCAAGTCATTTCTGAGCTGCAAACCTTGGTGTCCTCACCTGCCAAATGAATGTACATATTCATAACAAGTGTGAATGGGTTGGAGGGCAAGTGGTGTTTTCTTTCATTCTGGTCTGGTTAACATGTAGGCTTGATTTGGGGCATGGCCTGTGAGTGGTTTGCGACTAGATGTGGGCAGTCTCTGGCGCACAAGCCAGCCTTATGGTAAGAGTCTAGTACAGTTCTAAAAAGGAAGGGAGAGGAAGAGCAGGGAGAAGAAGGGAAAAAAAGAAAAGAAAAGGTATTTACTTGTATTATAAAAGTAAAATTACATAAAAATGGGGAAATACCCCCCAAAAAGCAAAAGAGTGAGAGAGGAAGGGAAGGAGGAAGGAAAGAAGGAAAGAAGGAAGGAAAGAAGGAAGGAAGGAAGAAGGAAGGAAGGGGAGGGAGGGAGGGAGGAGAAGTGAAGGCTGAAGAAGGAAGGAAGGAAGGAAGGAAGGAAGGAATTAAGAAATTGAGAAAGAGAGAGAGAGAGAATGCCCCCACCCCCATGGTTCCACTGCCCAGGGGTAACCACTGTGAATATGTGGGCGCCTGGGCTTCTGGCTTTTTGACCACATGCCTATCTTTTTTAAAGTACAGTCAAGCCATATGTAAAGATCTGCATTCTACTTTTAAAAATCAACGTTATATCACAAATATTTCCTCATGTCATTAAATCCTCCTTGAAGTCATAATTTTAATGCCTGAGGACTACTCCATGGATACCCTCAGCTCAGGTTTTTGCCCTTGGGTAGAATCACGTCTCTTGGACACGTGGGTTCTTGAGTGGCCTCCTTCCAGCCTCTCTCCTCCACCCAGCCTTCATCTACTGCCACATTGTCTTCAGCCTGAGAGGCTTCTGAAGTTGCTAACAGGACCTTCCTGAGCCCAGGACCTCAAGTCTATTTCTCAGTGCATTCCCTAAGCCAAGTGCAGAGCCTGGCTCAGAGTAGGCACTCGATAAACATTGCATTTATGTTGGATGGATGCTGAGTTCGGCCTTTTCCTGTTGACTTTGAAGTACCACCAGAACACAAGGAAAGGTGTCTGGGTGAAATGGAAGATGAGCTCTAGAATTCAGGAGAGAGGGCAGAGCTAGAGGTAAAGTCTGGGAATTCACCTGCAGAGAGGTGAAGGCTAAAGCCATAGAAATAGATGGACTCACGAGATGACAGGAGAGGGGAAAAATAAAGTAAGTAAAAGAGAAGAAGCTTGGAAGAGTCCCACAGTAGAAAACGGGGAGCCACCAAAAGATGTGTAAAAAGTTTGAGAAGTAGAAAGAGAAGGAAGTTTTTGCTCCCGTCAGCCATTTTTCCATTTATTCATATTTCCATCCATTCATCTATTCATCCATTCATCTATTCATCCATTCATCCACCCATCCATCTATCTATCCATTCATTCATCCATCTGTCCATCCACTCATCCACTCACTGATTCATCCATCCATTTATCGGTCCATCCATCCGTACATTTAACAAATCATGGCAGCTCCAACCTCAAGTAGCTTAGTCTCAGGGAGCCATGAAAGTCAACAGAGACATTTCAAGGAAAGAAAATCAAGTTTTCTAGAGATTAAAGATAAAGACTTAGGAAAACTGCAGATTTAGTGACTTCTACATGAGAGAGAGATTGTAAGGATTAATGAATGGGAGCTTTAGTAAGGAAGACGAGACTGGAGGTAAGAGGGGAGAGGACTTCCAGAATACAAGAGTCTGGGGCACACCTCTGGGACAAGGAAAGGCTGCCCAAAGCCCCAGGGCATGTCTAGATCCATGTTCTACCCGTGATTGCTGTAGGGGCTCCTCCCTGCCTCTCCCTACACTCCACCGCCCCCCACCCTGTTAGTGCCTATAACTCAGCATCCTTACTCAGCCCGCTTTTCTGTTTTTTAGCTACTCTCCCTCCTCCAGCTCAAGTTCAAGCTTTCCGAGACACACAGACCTCCGTCTCCCTGACCTGGGACCCAGTGAAAGAAAGCCCAGAGCTCCTGGGTTATTACATATACTCCCGGGAGGCAGGATCATCCGAGTGGCAAACAGTTAACAACAAACCCATCCAGGGCAATACGTGAGTTTTCCCCCACCTCTTCCTGTGCCAGGGAGCCCTCCAAGGAGGGGCCACAATAATAATGAAGCCTACCATTTCACAGTATGGTGCCAGCACTAGGCACTGTTCTAAGCCCTTTTCATATATTAGGTCATTTAGTTCTAACTGCAAGCTTAGGACTAATGTTTTTATAATCATTGTTCAGGTGAAGAAACTGAGACATGGAGCGGTTATGTAACTTGCCAAAACTCCCCTAGCTAGCAAGTGGAAGAACTGAGACTTGATCCAGATGGCCTTCTTTTTGGCTAATGCTTGCCAAGGGCATGCCTTTTGCAGATAGAGGTGACTGACTAGGTCTCATCCCTCCAGGAACACGGGGACAGAGAGCAGAGGGTATAGAGCAGCCATTGTCTTCGGGACCAAGGAGGCCTGCACTCGGGCTCCACAGCCACCCTTCACTTGCCCGGTGCCCTTGTACAGATTCACCCTCTCAGCTTGGCTCAGACTTCCATCCTGTTGCCTTTCTAACTCCCAGGCTCCCTTGTCACTCTGAGGCCCTGGGCTTGGCAGGCAGTGTGAGCCTCAAGCCTTCTGGGCTCATGACTTCTCTTAGTTTTGAGAAAAACTGTGGGGTAAAGAGTTCAGGTGGTGACACCCCTCGGATGACTAGCCCTGAGCACACCTGGCTGGGCTCCCCTCACCCTAAGCCCCAAACCCCGAGATCATCTTACACAGAAAAAGGGACAGGAACTGGTGTCCCTCTGGTCTTTGGCTCCTCACAGTCACATGTAAGGGGTCACTCATAATTTCTTACTGCTAAAGTTTCCAAGTTGGAGAGAAATGAAGTTTTTGACAAATTCTCTCAGAGCCCCGCCCCCCACTTGCATTCGGTGTACTTCCCTAAGGGAGGGGACAGGGGTTGAGGGAGAATCACCTGAAAGGTATGGCATGCCCAGGGAACATGTCACACGCGAGGAGTGGGTGGCACACACCTCGGTCATGTCCAGAGAACTCATCACACATGTGCATGTTGTCAGTTACATGTGTCATGGTTGGAAAGGGGCTAAACACTGCTACCCAGGAGTGCCGTCCAGGGTGATGGCATAAAGGCAGCTTCGTTGGACTGTGGTGGTCAGTTCAGCACTGAATCGCTAGGCACCAAAGAACCTAGCTCATAAGAGATGCTCAAAAAATATCTGAATGAATGAATGAACGGATGGATCAATAAATAACGAACGGGCAGGCATTGTGCTGGGACTCGGGAGACCTGGGCTCCAGTCCAGCTGTTTTCCCAATTGGCTGTGTGCTCTTAGCATGCCCCTTTCCTTCTGGGGAAACTTGTTCTACCTGTAAAATGAAGAAACTGGACAGTTTGATCCCTAAGGGCCCCTCCAACATTCAATTTCATCCTCATCTCCAAAACAGGAATAAGTAACAGTACCTTCCTCAGAGGGTGTTGTGACAGGTGCCTGAGCCTACATAGGTTCTGTGGAAAACGAGTGCTAGACAAGCATGTGCTATGGTCATTACTGTCACCCATCATCAGCCAGGGCTGGTCCAGAGAGTTAGCCCCAGCCTCACCTGTTCAGGTGCTGCCTGAGCATCAGCCCCTCCATGCTTCACCCCTCTCATAAAGTCAGATTGCCCATTAGATGTGCGTGTCCCTGAGCAGGGAGCTCGATGCTGTGTCAGCCATCGACACTTGATTTAAGTCCTCAGGGCTCTTCAAGGTCAACTAGCTGAGAGAAGCTCCCTTTAGAACAACAAGATTTGCTACAGGAAAATGTTGATAAGTGAAAACGGAGAAAGAGTTTCACGATTTAGGTTTTATCAAGAAGGGACAGGATGAGAAGGATACTTTTCTCCAAACCAGAGTTTCCTTGTGTGTCTCTGGATAACAATTCTCTTTGGGGGTCTTTAAAAGGACTCTGTTTTAGAATCACAGCATTTGTGCAGATAATAAGACCCACTTGTTGTGTTTCAAGGACAAGGCCGAACGTCTTGGAGATATCCCAGGAAGTATAGTTCACGGGTTGGCTACCTGGGCCTCTGGCATATTCGATTTTAATTATGGCCTCTAGAAGAGCTACATCCTTTAAAATCTTTTTTTTTCCTAGTTTTATTGAGAAATAATTAGCATACGTCACTGTATAAGTTTAAGGTGTGCAGCCTGATAGTTTGATTTATATATATTGTGAAACGATTACCACAGTAGATTTAGTTAACATCCATTATCTCATATAGATACAATAATAAGAAAAGAAAAAATTTTTCTCCTTGTGATGAGAACCCCTAGGATCTACTCCTTAACAACTTTCCCATATATCATGCAGCAGAGCTATCTCTAGTCACCACGCTTTATGTCACATCCAGGGACTTATTTATCTTATAACTGGGAGTTTGTACCTTTTGACCACCTTCCTCCAACTTTTCAAACCTTAAGAACTTTATCCCCCATCACTTTGGGGTCAGGGGCAATGTCTCTAGTTAAGAACTGGCCCACAACCCTCAAATCCTATCATGCTGGTTACCGCTTATCCCACAAGTTTCTAGAAAGTTCAGAAATGTCTGCGAGCTGTTCGGCCATCCCTGAAGGTTGCATAATTCTCTCCCAGGTTTACAGTTCCCGGGCTGAGGACGGGCAAGGAGTATGAGTTTTGTGTCAGGTCGGTCAGCGAGGCCGGGGTCGGTGAGAGCTCAGCCGCCACCGAACCCATCAGGGTCAAGCAGGCCCTGGGTAAGTCCGAAGGGGCAGGCGCGGCCTGCGAGCCTGGGACGTGAGCCTGGGATGCAGCCCTGCACTGGGTAGGGAGTGGGGGCTGATACATCACGAATTGGAGGGTCTCATCCCAGAGGCTGATGGGAATAAGTCCCCCAAGAAAAGCTGGCACTGACTCTGACCACCCTGTCCTTTGGGAAGGAAGTAACAATGGTCTGAGGCTGTGCAGTGAAGCCTGACCAGCTCTGACGCCCAGGTGCCCTCCAGGGGGCAGAGACAGGGTTCCTGGCAGGCACTGCTGGCTGTTAGTATCCCCGGAGCTGGGTGGGTGCCCAGCAGGGAAGGCTTGATGGCTTCCTTGGCCCCCACTGCCCCTGGCCTCACCTCCTTGCCTCCCCATAGCTACACCATCTGCTCCATATGACTTCATCCTCCTAAACTGTGGGAAAAATGATATGGTCATTGGATGGAAACCTCCCAAGCGCCGTGGAGGTGGCAAGATTCTGGGCTACTTCCTGGACCAGCACGACTCGGAGGAGCTGGACTGGCATCCGGTCAACCAGCAGCCCGTTCCCACCCAAGTCTGCAAGGTAAGGCTGGAATGTGGCCACCAGCCAGGTGTCCTGACCTGTGCGGATGGAGACGGAAGGTCACTTTTGGAATGAGGCTCTCAGAGTTCTGGCCTCCGTAATCCAGCTTATTTCCTAGTGCAGATCCGCTTGACCAATCTCGTTTAAAGGCCCCACGGACCTCCTGTTCTAAACCTCTCCCCTTGCTGCTGTACATACCTCTTCCCCTTCATCCCTAGCCTTGGCTTTCAGTCTGTTTCTGCTCTTCAAGGTCAGTAACCTTCGTGAAGGCCACTTCTATGAGTTCCGTGCCCGGGCGGCAAACTGGGCAGGTGTTGGCGAGCTGTCGGCGCCCAGCAGCCTGTTTGAGTGCAAAGAGTGGACAATGCCCCAACCAGGTGAGAGGCCGGGAGGTGCTAGGCCTCAGCACCCTCTCTCTCCCCAAATCTAACTAATGAGACGAACAGCACCGAGCTCTCTGTGCATTCACGCTTGATCTGTTGGTCCCAGACACCAGCCAGACCCCTGGCCCCTCCACCAAGTGACCTTGTAAACTCTGACACAGACCATCTTAATCCTGCCTTAGAGGATCCCTAACCTTGGCCACCAGCTGACCCAGTTCCCCCAGCACAAACTATCCTCTAGCTCGACACATCATCTGAGCTCTGTTTCTGGCCACAGACCAATCTCAAATCCCAAAGACACACTGCTAGGGTGACCAACTCATCTCAGTTTGCCCAGGACTTTCCTGATTTTACCACTGAAAGTTCCACACCCCAGTTCCTGGACAAACAGCCCCATTAGCTTTCTCAAAAATGAGTTCCTCACCTCCCCACAGGAAGGGAGGATCACAACCTTCTATCATCCTGTTCAGCTCGGTTCCATTTTCTACACAAAACCTTTACTTGAATGGCAGATAATAAGTATGTGTGATGTGTTAGACAATAATTATATTTACTGGGTACTTACTACGTACTGACAATTTCCACGAATTATGTCATTAATGCTCACAACAGCACTATATTATAGGAACCATTATTATCCTCATTTTACAAATGATGAGACAGGAACATAGAGGCTAAGTAACTTGCTCAGAGTCCCCACAGCCTGAAAGGGGGGAGCCGGGACATGAGTCCTGGTGATCTGACTCTGAAGGTCACAGCCGTAGCCCCTACACCAAACACTGAAACAGCAGACATTGGAAGGATTAATGCTCAATGGAACGGGGGTGGGAAGTTCAGGGATACTTCAGAAGGAAATGATGCTGAGATAACCCTATTTTGGGCCCAGGTCAAGCTTTGTTATGATGCCAAGGATGGCCAGGTCCCCACTATATCTGGAGCAGGTGCTTGCAGACCTGATTGTGACTGACAGATTGACAAGCTTGGCCATCTGGCTGTCTAGCTGGTTGCCCAGCCACCCAGCCCCTTCTCCACTCCATCTCCCACAGGTCCCCCGTACGATGTACGAGCATTCGAAGTGCGAGCCACCTCCCTGATGCTGAAGTGGGAGCCCCCGCTGTACACAGGGGCCGGGCCGGTCACGGGCTACCGCATCAGTTTCCAGGAAGAAGGCTCCGAGCAGTGGAAGCCAGTCACCCCAGATCCCATCCCTGGCACCCACCTGAGGGTGAGTCCCTGCCCCCTTCATCCTCTGACTCACTCTGAGCCTTCCCTGCCCCTGGACGTGGCAGGACTACAGAACATCAGAGCTGAAATAACCCTCAGGGATGACTGCCCTCACTTAATGGCAGCAGAGGACTAGAAATGGGGAGTGGCTCACCCAGGGGGACACAGTGAGTTGGTACTAGATCTGGCTGGCTGGTAGACGACCTGTTCCACTCTGGACAGACTCCTCACTGAAAATGCACTTGTAATCAGCGAGGTGTATCGGTGTTTGGATATGTTCGTCCCTTGAGCCAAGAATTCTGCTTCAAGAATTGAATTGTAGAAAAATAATTAAGCAAGTGTGCAAAGATCTAAGGACCCCAATGCTCATTCCCGCGTTGTTTGTAAGGGCAAATTTTGGAAACAACTTAAACGTCCTTTAGTAAGGAGTTTGCCTAAATAAACCATAACGTATCTTTAAAGTGGAGCCCTGTGCCAGGTAGGATAAAGACTATGGGGGCATGAGGAGTGACGATAGGATAGTAGATGAGGTAGACTTACGTGATTGTATTGACGTGACAGTATATCCATCATATATATGTTTCTTAATTTAAATGAGAAACAAACTCTAAGCTCTTTGGATATATGAGAAATCTGGCAGAATCACTGATTTTTTCCACCTGTAGGGGAAAAGAAAGCACAGTCTTCCCCTGGCACAACAAAGACGACTCACAAATATTTCACAGGCCAGAAAACAAAAGTGTCGACTGAAGAAGCATCCTTAGCAGACATCAATGACTCCCTTGGACAATCCATGAGCATCACAGACTTCCAGGTCACCAGGCCACTTACTTCCACAGGCCTTGGCAACCATTTCTGAAGCCAGCGTGTCTCGCACGCCTCCTTTGTCTGAGGAACATTTGTCAGGACAGTTCTGTGATGTGGATTAGATTTCATTTTTTGCAGTCCAGGGAAAAAGGGAATACTTCCTCCAACTCGTTTTCCTGAGGTGTCTTTCACCAGCAGG
This sequence comes from Pteropus medius, assembly GCF_902729225.1. Classification (NCBI taxonomy): domain Eukaryota; kingdom Metazoa; phylum Chordata; class Mammalia; order Chiroptera; family Pteropodidae; genus Pteropus; species Pteropus medius. The sequence goes on along the minus strand of NW_024354503.1, from coordinate 3,327,055 downwards.
CAGGAGGGCGTGCGGTTTTCAAGACCACACGTTAGCATTCTGTTAGTTAGCACCAAGAGCAAAGAAGGCCTGCTGAAGAAGCCCCAAGCAATGTGGAAAGAGTAAGAAACTAACCAACAGACTGCTGCTCATGTCATGTGTCTACATGGATTATGTGCATTTAAAAGTAAATGGATGCTCTCAGAAGCTAAGCAGAGTCAGGCCTGGTTAGTACTTGGATGGGAGACCACTAAGGAATACCAGGAGCTGTAGGTGTTTAAAAAACAAAGAGAGAAAAAGAAATTAAATAGATGCTTACAAAATTGTTAATTCTGGTCACCTCTGGGAGTGGGACTGTCAGGGGAGCTTTAATCCTTCATTTGATATTTTTCTCTATTGCTTTAATATTTTTTCCCAACAAGCATGTATTTTTTTTTTTATATTCAGAGAAAATAAAAATTATTTTACTTGAAAAAATAACATCAAGGCCACCTAAGAGAGAATCAGGGAGGACAAGCCTCGGCCAGTGGAATGCTCTGAGACGGTGCAGTGTCCACCTGTACGAGGCCAGGCTTCCTACAATAGAGTTGGCCAGTACTGTACAGCCGGCCAGAAAGAGCCACTCGCGATGAGTGGCCTCTGCCTCCCCACATAGGTTGGCCCAGACCAGGGTGGGGCAGGCCTCAGTGACTCGGCACCATTTCTGAGTATAGATGGTTGGCTGGCATTCACTCACTCAGTCATTCACTAAACACTTCTTGACACCTACTAAGTGCCAGGTCTCTAGGCATAACCACTGTTGGGTGACAGGCAATTACGCTACTGTGTATTATACAGTGGATGAGGATCTGAGGGATTCTGGGAGCTCCAAAGAGGAAGGTCGGAGACCTTCCTGGAATCCTCGCCTCCACCCGTGCTGATGGGTCAAGGAGGAGTTGGAGTCAGCAAGACCAAGAAGGAGGGGAGGGAGTTCCAGGCAGAGAGCTCACAGCAGGGCCAAAGGCAGGCAGGTGTGAAATAATGTGACGAATGTGGGGACGCCGAGGAAGTCATGGAGTGGAGGGAGCAGCGAGAGGAGAATGAGGACAGAAGGCTAAATTAGGAGTTTAGATGCTAAACCTTGAAATCTGAACTTTACCCTGAAGGCCACTGAAAGATTTAAGCATAATCACACTAACATCTTGGAAAGATAGACCAGAGGGGAAGATAGACCAGGAAGAAGGGCCTAGAGGCAGAGATGCCATTTAGGAAACTGTTGGACTAATCCAGGTGAGAAGAAATAAAGCCTCAGTGGAGGCCGTGGCTGGGAAGTTAGGGAAATAAAATGAGAACTCGGTGATTGGATGTGTAAAGCTCACGAAAAAGGTGTCCGAGATGATCCTCAGGCTTCTCTTCTGAGGTAATGAACAGAGGAGAGATGGGGGTGCAGGAAAGGAGAGGGTTTTCTTGTTCGCAGGTGGATGATGAGTTGAGCTCTGAGCAGGTGGAGTTCCAGGTGCCACAGGCATGGAGATCATCCCAATGGAGACCCACTAAAAAGTGGGACTCAGGAGAGCAACGTGCTCCTGGCCCCAGGGCAGCCTGGGCTCTCCCAGGGTTCCACAAACACTACGGGCAGGGTTTGGGGAAGAGTGAGTGTTTTGTCCTCGATGCTCACTCTTGCCTCCCTCCTCTTTCCCGATCCCCATCCCCAGATTTCTGACCTGCAGCCGGGGAAGAGCTATGTGTTCCGGGTGCAGGCCCTGAATTCAGCTGGTCCAGGGCAACCATCCATGCCCACTGACCCCATACTCCTGGAGGACAAGCCAGGTAGGGGCAGGTGGAGGGTGCCAGCATCTCTGCTGGGCTGTGCCATCCAGGAGGGTCTCAGAGAAGGGTTGGGAGGAGCGTGTGGATCTGCAGGACAGGACCTGTTGGGCCCACCCCCCACCACCCCTCCACACTTTCTTTCCTTTCTGCCTGTTTCTCTCCCCATTCCCCACTCCTATGTGTGTGTGGGGGGTCCCACGATATGAACAAATCTTTTCCTTCTCTTCGATGGAGTCTTCCATTCTTTCACATGCCACATTCGTAAACTCATACAACTCTTCGTGGATATTTAAATCATACCCAACTCCATTGAAGACGACACCACAGAAGACTTTTCTTGTCCTGCACTCACAACTCCTGAGGTCCCCTCCTACCACACACGCCAGATGCCGTGCTAGGTCCTTACACTGCCCTAGCCCTCCCAACAAGCCCCTGAGGGTGCCGTTATTTTGTCCCCACTTTAGAGTTGATCTTATTGTAGCTTGGAGAGGTTATAGGTCACACACCTGGTACTTGATGGAATCACTCAGTTCCCCTAGCTATAAAGCATATCGCTTTTCATTCTTATAATTATTCATTCATCCAACAAATATTTGGCGACACCCACATTGCACTGCGGATGCAACGGCGATGACAAAGCAACGTCCCTGCTCTAGGGTGGGGGAGGGCAGGACAGATGGACAGTAAACAAGTCAACAATTACCTGAAGAAGACAGCGATAAGTGCTCTAAAGGGAATGAAACAGAGCGATATGGTGGGGCGAGGGCTATTTTAGCCAGGGAGGTCAGGGAGGGCTTCTCTGAGGAGGTGACATTTGAGCCGAGAAGGAGACAGATTATGCAAGGCCTTGGAGGCTACAGCAAGAAGTCTGAGTTATTATTTTATTCAAGTGCAATGGGCAGATACTGGAGGGTTTCAGCAGGGGAGGGGCATGACCTGGTTTATTATTTATAAATGTCTGACACCCTCTGTTGGATCTTGTCCTCAGATGCCCCGGAGATCAAGGTTGGTGTGGATGAGGAGGGCTTTATTTACTTGGCTTTCGAAGCCCCCGAGGCCCCCGACTCCTCCGAGTTTCAGTGGTCCAAGGACTACAAGGGCCCACTAGACCCCCAGAGGGTCAAGATCGAGGAGGAAGTCAACAAGTAAGTGAGGGGAGAGGGGCAGCACGGCTTGTCCACAAGTGCCAAGTTTTGTCAGATGAGTTGGCAGAAAATCATGGGTGAGGTCACCCAACAGGACCCTCAGATAATGAATGGACTTAAGAGGGGCTGCTTGGTGTCTCATGGAGGAGGCTGACTTCCACCGCAGGGAGAAATGAGGGGACGGTGCATTTAAGGGGCTGAAACAGCAACATTTACTTGGAGATTCTTTTTCTGTAAGAAATGGCACATGCCTCAGCGTCAGTGCTCCGAGGAGATGCTCAGTACTTAGTTTCTAACCAGGGTGCCTTTGACTTGTTCTTGCAGCTTCTCTGAGCTCAGCATCCTCATCTGTAAAAAGAGGGGTTGGGACCAGATGACCACAAGGGTCCCTGTCAAATGCTTTCAGGTCTCACTCTCCACTCCCAGCAGCTCATGGCCTCGGCCCTGTCTAGCAGGAAATAAAGCTGATGACTTCAGCCCTGTGGGGGGTGAGACAGGACAGTACAACCAGTAAGAACACTGTGTGCCAGAGAGTCCACTAACAGGGGTCATTGAAGGTGCCAGGCCACAGCTGCCTTGGGCAGGGGACCCCGAGGAGGGATGAGGAGGCAGCCGCCCCTGCTTCTCAGGTTGGCTGGGGCCTGGGGGTGGACTGCAGGGCCTCCACAGCCGACTGAGACTCTCCAGCTCCCAGGCCTCCAGTGCACAAGGCCCCTCTCAGAGTCCCTGCTCTCCTCTCTCTGCCAGGTCCAAGGTCATCCTGAAAGAACCTGGCCTCGAGGATTTGGGTACCTACTCGGTGGTGGTCACCGACGCGGATGAAGACATCTCAGCGAGCCACACGCTAACGGAGGAAGGTAATACCTCTCACTTCACTGCCACCTCCCCAGAGAGACAGGACAGGATGGAGAGTCCCAAACACAAATGCCCCCAGAGGCGGGCAAGAAACAACAGAAATTAATAAAGCGGTGATTTCCAGAGAAGTAGGCCCTCACCCACCCATTCAGTCAGCCAGTCAATTAATTAATATCTAGTGAGGGCACCTGCCATAAGCCAGACACTGTCTTAGACCCTGCAGATTACATTCATGAACTCGACAGGCAAAAATCCCTGCCTGGCGAAGTTCACATACCTCCTGTCTCTCTTCCCCTTTTCTATTTTTGATAAAAGCAAAGGTACCAGAATTTTGTCACTTCTAAACACACACACACACACACACACACACACACACACACACACACACATACTCACAGAGTTTTTCTGAGAAATGAGGATGGATGGCAACAGGGAGCAGTGGGGACTATGACAAACCTGAGGACAGATGCTGTGTCTAAAGGATCATCCATGTTTGACGATTTAAACAAAACTGAGATCAGTGCTGATGGCTGATGAGACTCATGCTCTACTATCTCCATAGCAACCAAGGGACAGCCCACTGTCTTCCCTGATGACTGCACATGAGGCCCTTTGATTTTGTTAAGAAGCAGAAGCCAGACAGACCCAAATCCACAATTTTCTGCCTGTTCGATTTTGAGCAAGTCACGTCACCTCTCTGGGCCTCAGTTTCCTCATTTGTAAAGGAGGATTATAATCCTTGGCTGCCCCAACTGAAACAATGTTATGCAGATACATTTAGATGATTCTATGCAAACTAAAGCTGTCAACAAAAGGGATGGGTTTGGGGGTTTTGTTTCGTTTTGACTGGATTCTTGTCATGTGTTTAGACTCATCATGCTAAGGACCTTGGGCTTACAAGGGAAAATTAGTATGGGCTCTATCCCTGCCAATTCAGCCAGGTAATACATATTTATTGAGCACCTACTATGTGCCACTCCTGTAGGCCCAGAGCTCAGGTTAGCAGGAGAGACAAACCTGACACAAAGAAGCAGTTAGCAAATGAGACAGCATTCTGCAGAACTGCCCTAGAGACTCCTAGACTAAAAGTGCTTAGAACAGGCGCCAGACCCTCAGAGACTAGGACAGCATCCTGCAGTGGATTAAGAATAAGGCTCGGGAACCAGCGGGCCTGGAGCAGTCAGAGGTGGGCAATAATGCTCACCCCAGAGCATTGTGTGAAAACCAGTGAGAAAATGCAGCACCTGGTTGCATAGTTGGCACTTCTCTGCAGAGGCGGCACCTGATCTCAAGGTTGGCTGTAGCAGCGCCCTCGCCACAGCCGCCTCAGTGCCCCAAGGCCAAGGCCAAGGCCAAGCCAACAGTGCTCATTACCAACCCCTGTCTTGCAAGTGACCGGGTCGAGGGGGGTGTCTCTTGGGACTTTCACTGAGCATGCACCCTGGGATGGCTCCCACAGACCCCAATGGCCCCGGCATTTCATTCTCTTTGGTTTCTTCCTTGCTCCCCCCATCTCAGAGCTGAATAAGCTGAAGAAGTTGAGCCATGAGATTAGAAACCCAGGTAAGCAATCCAAGCCACCTGCCTTGTACGGCTCCCACCGGGGCCCACTGGGTTGTCTAGAGCAGAGTTGAGTCAGTGAGAGCCAAAAACTGTGGGCGGAGGGCGGGGGCGGGGGCGGGGTGAGGCAGAGGCTGGAGGGCCAGAGACCCAGGGAGTCAGCAGGCCATGAAAGTTAAAAGGGCAGCCAGCAGGGTGGAAAGGGGATTCAAGGGAAGGCAGAGTGGATATTTTCTTCTTAGATTTTGGAGGGGTCACAAACTTGGATGCATATTAGAATCACCCCAGGACCTTTTCAAAATCCCGATCCCCAGGCAACACCCCAGACAAATCAAAACCCCTGGGGCCCGAGCCCAGACATGCCATTTATGTTTTTGAAAGTCCTTGGAGGATCCAGTACCCAGCCAGGGTGAGAAGCACCCTAAAGTGAATTCACTCTAGAGTGAGCATGGGGAAAACCCTCCTCAGGCCCGCCACTGTGGACGCTGTGCTCAGGGTGGGGCTGGTCTCGAGTAGGGAGGAGAGAAGTGTGCCCCATTCCTCCCTTTCCATCCTCTGCCTCCCAGTCATCAAGCTGATCTCGGGCTGGAACGTTGACATCCTCGAGCAAGGAGAGGTGCGGCTTTGGCTGGAAGTAGAAAAGTTATCTCCGGCCGCTGAGCTGCATCTAATCTTCAACGAGAAAGAGATCTTCAGCTCACCGGTAACTGGGACTCAAAATTCCTACCTGCGGTTACGCCTGTAGTTCCCCCCACAGACCGGCAGCGCCCCCAAGCGGATATTTTAGAACCGGTTTATGCTTTGGCTGTCCGTGATGGCGTGCGGGTGGGGACTTCTGGCTTTCAGGACGTGGGGGACAGGTGGCAGGGACGCTAGATGCCCATTAATGCGAGGGACACTCCCACAAACAAAGGGTTTCCCAGGCCTCCTATAACTTTTGAATATCCTGCCAGACATTCTTCAGATGAAATACCTGCATTCATGCTTATGATTATCCAAGCCTAGATCCTAACTCTGAGACATAAATACAGAGAATTTTTGCAGTTTAAATATACAACGAATAGTTTTTATTCTAGTGGGCACTTCACCTATGCTCTTTCATTCGTTTTCCTGTTTTCCTTGTACAGAATAGTTTTGATGTTTTTGCTTTTCTTACTTCTCTTAAATTCAGACCAATTCTTTACAAATCAGTGTACCATGAGTGAGATTATGTCTGAGCATCTGAATATTGAAAATCACATTACTTTATTTCTTTTTCCTATTACAGTTGCAGTATTCCATTGCCTTTCTTAAAATCATGTGCACGTATAAGTTGTCCATATTCAACTTACAAACATGGCAATTTCAGTCTCATGAGAGATGCAATCATGAGATCTTATTATTTGTGAACTTCATCTCCAGATGGCAAAGGGGCCATCAGAAACTATGTGTTATACAGCGGGGCACTGGTTCTGACAGAGAAGAAAGAGTTTGGGGCTAGATGTCACAAGCTCTTGTGTGCCCTTGGGCAGGTCCCTTCGCCTCTCTGTACCTCATTTTCTGCATCTGTACAATGGGACTGGTTGTCCCAGAGTCGGGAGGAACAAATGAGAAAATAGATTTGAAAGTTCTGGTTAAAGATTAAGCATAACCTTGGCACGTGGTAAAGGAAGTGTTACAAAGTCTGGACTCTTCGTTGAGACTATCAGTTGCCCCAACAGAAAAATAAAATAAAACTAGATGGCGTCCTCAAATTATCCATACAAATGAGGCCAGAGGAAATAAGGTCCTAGATGCGGAAAATAAAATTTTTTAAAACTGTTAAAATATAATAAACTATAAATGAGTACTAACTTTATGTAGCAAGTATACAGGCTTTTAAATTTTTATCCTTTATACTTCTATGGAGAATGGTAAAAGAAGTAGAAAATAAGAAAAAAAAATGGCACAGTAGGGAATTGGGGCTTATTCTTAATTACAATTAATTCAAGCACCCAAGACTCTTTCCTGTGCCTGCCAGGCCCTGGGGGTGTCCTCAGGGGCGTTCTTAGGTGCTGGGTGTAGGAAGAACCCCAATTTATAAGCAGCAGAGGATTATCTAGGGTCCCCTGCTCATCTGCAAAGGCTTCTTTCTAACTGTGCACATATCACTTCCCAAGTCCAACTGCACCCCAATTTGTGCCACACAACTCTGGGATAGAAAAAGGGCAAAAATGACTGGGGTTTGTTCTCCCCAGAACCGCAAAATCAATTTTGACCGAGAGAAGGGCCTAGTGGAAGTGATCATCCAGAACTTGTCGGAGGATGACAAAGGGTCGTATACTGCTCAGCTCCAAGACGGGAAGGCCAAAAACCAGATCACCCTGGCACTGGTGGATGACGGTCAGTCCTGCCCTGCCCGCCCCATGCGCCCGCCCTCAGCTCTCAACTCTGGGGTCTTCTGTCCACCTGGACACCCCCCTGGACCTGCACTCCTCTTGGCTCATGCCAGTCCCTCCCTATGTGTTCACAGATTTCGACAAACTTCTGAGGAAGGCGGATGCTAAGAGAAGAGACTGGAAGAGAAAACAGGGTAAGTTCAAAAGCCTCAGCCACCAGGCCAGTGGTCAGTGCTGGGGAACTGCTGGACTGGTGGGTTAATACATCCCACAGCCCTGCAGGCCCCCTCCCCGCCGCCCCGAGGGAGGGCTACTGCAATTCAATCCAGTTCTGTCCCTGTGCCAGAACGAAACGGCACTCGCCCAACCCAGAGAGCGAGCGCCTCCTTAAATTTTACACCGTACGTGCCTCCCTTGCCTCAATCCAGTTCCCTTTCACGTAGGGGCAGACCCTGAGGGGCCAGTGGTAGGCTAGTTATCCCCACTCCAGCCAGCTAGCTCCCCCGTCTCACCACCAGGTGGCGCCCCGGCTGAGCCTGGCGGTCTGACCGGTGGGCGTATCTGTTTTGCACTCACAGGTCCCTATTTCGAGGAGCTCTTGCAATGGAAGGTCACGGAGGACTGCCAAGTGCTGCTGACGTGCAAGGCAAATCCCTACCCCTGCCTCCAAGCCCAATGGGGCGAGACCTGGTGGCTTGTCCCTAAGTCTGGTGGCTGTCCTTGCCCCACTCCCCCATTCTATACCCTGAGCTTGGCCGATCCCACACCTGGGAAGTAGCTCCCGCTGAGACTGCATTTAACTGGAAAACAAAGCCACCGCTTGCAGAACCCAGGTTGCAGAATTGGTGTGAGTTGGGTCGACCTTGAGCTAGATCTCCAAGCTGTATCTGGTAGGGATTCTTTGGGGTCAGGAGATTCTTTGGGGTCTGAGAGCAAGTGAGGGTCCATGTGTTGAGGAAGGGGGGATTCCCTGGCTTCTACTGGCAGCCTTGCCAGACACCATGCTCAGTGCTTCAGAGCATTATTTTGTTTCATCTGCCTCACGAGCATCTGTGCAGTAGGCATAATTATTACCCCTACTTTGCAGATGAGAAAACAGATGGAGAAATAGCTCAAGATCAAGAAGTAGTGCCCAGTGTGTCTGACTCCAAACTTGGTGCTCCCTCTCAGCACCCTGCAGCCTCTTTAGAGAACTGGGGAAGGGCAGGGTGGGGGAGGGCACTCTTCCAGAAACATATTTATTCAGCAAGCTCAAAGCACCTACTGTGCTCCAGATACTCTGCAAGGCACTGAGCGTACAAGGAGGAAGAAGTGGTCTCAGGCTTCTAGGAGCCCACAGGCCCGAAGCAGGATCATTGGAAAACAATTTGCCTCTTGCTGTGATGGAGCCACATGCAGGAAATTGATTAATCATGTCGAGGGGGCACTCTGGGGTGCTTCAAGGGAGGCTTTCTGGAGGAGGTGACATCTAACTTGAGTCTCAAGATGCATAGACATTTACAAGGAAAAGTAGAGTAGGGAAGGGTTCAAGAGGCAGAGGGAACACCATTAGCAAAAGTCCAGACCTCAGAGGCCAGTGGAGGAGACACATGGTGTGAGGTGGAGTTGGCCAAGCAGACACAAGGTGTGAGAGTGCGTATGTGCAGGGGGTGTGGGTGGGGTAAGGGAAAAAAAAAAAGGTTATGACGAGTTGAATTTTTACTTAAAAAGAAAAAGTCTGACGGAGCCTCATTCGCCACCTTCCTCAGGTGACCAACACAAAGAAGGAAACCTGTTTCCAGTGGTTCTTCCAGAAGAAAGAGACGCCAGACGGTCAGTACGACCCGCAGACGGGAGCAGGGCTTCTCCGTATCGAAGAGGCAAGTGCGGCTTTGACTTCAGGGCTCACGCGCTCCAGACGGTGCCCGGGACGCTGGGTGGGGGGCCAGGAGCAGGACCAGGCCGAGGGCGACGCAAATGAGGCACTCACCTTGGGTACGAAATTTAAGGGCACTAAAAACTCAGCAATCAAGATCAATAATATTTCACGCACTCTTTTAAAAACTGAAAATTAATGCCAAAAAAAAAAAAAGACCACGGAGGAAACAACTTACAATTTTTCGAAGAGAGATACTGATTTTCCTTGTTTAAACTCCAGTCCTGGCCCTACTACCAACTGGTGGGCTAGTCATTGCTCTTCTCTGATCCGTTTTCGTCTATAACATGAGCAGTTAGAAAGGGATGCTCTCTCAAAGATTCCTTCCTGCCCGGACAGTCTAGAATTCCAGACAAGGAGGCTGCCTCCATGTGAGGCAGGTCTGGGCAGAGCAGAGTCGGCCTGGAGCTCAATTCTCCACCCATGTCTTCCCCGTGGCTTCTGAGGAATGTGCCCTGGTTAAGATAGAAACTCAAGGCCTGTTCTCAAACATTCAACGTTTCTCTGCCCTGCTGCTGATTCCTCTGGCCTCACTGGCTGCCAGGGAGGACTGGAGCAAGCACAAGTTTGCTGACAAAGAAGGAAATGATGATTTCAGGGTCTTCTCCCAAATCCGGCTAGGACAATGTCGCCTTTATCATCACGGCACAATCTCCCCGCAAAGAGCTCGGCACCAAGTCGGTGCTTAAGAGCTACTAAGTCCTGTTGTAATCATCCGGGCCATTCGTGCAGAACCTTCTAGTTTCCAAAGAGTTACCTCCCTTGGTCCTCACGGCCGTGATGGCACATAGCCGGGACGAGGACTGTGCCACCATTTCTAGATGAGTAAGCGGAGACTCAGAGGGTTTCAGTACCGAGGCACAAGGATAGAGAGTGGGGTCAGAAGTCACCCTAGTCACCCTCTCCAGGGTGTGGCTGGGTCTTTGGAGCCTTCACAGGAAGAGGAAGGAAGGGACCCAGGAGAGGACTGTTGGAGTTCAGCCCTTCGACCCAGGTTAAGAGCTGCCTCTACCTTGGATCTGCCTCAAAGTACACTCTGTGGAAATGGTCAGATGGGAGGGGCCCTCCGAGGAGACAGGGAGGCAGATATCACTCCCCAGGCCCTGAAGGAGGAACACTGTGTAACGAGAGGTCACTTTTGACCTCTGGACCTTGCGTTAAAAGTACACTCCAAGTTATTGCTTTGCCGAGTGTCAATTCAGGCTTCATTTTGGGGTTGACAAGCATGTGACAGAGAGGACCCCTTTGTCCTGGGCAAAAGGTCACGTTTCCTTCTAGAAAAGTACAGAGGAGCAGCCCAGGCAGCCCCGGCGGAGGGCGTGCTGCGCTCAGACAAGCTCCACAAGGAGGGGTCAGTGCTCCACTCGGAGCAGCTACCTGGAAATCCAAATGTGGGGTATCTGTCTCCGCCCTCGGCTCTGCCACCTCACCGCATCCCCAGACCCAGACAAGCCCTGAGCTGGAATCAGAAGTCTGTGGAGCTGGAAGGAGCCTTAGACCTCACCTATTCCAGATGGGTAAACTGAGACCCAGGAAGGAGAAGGGTCTAGCCTGAGATCACACAGAGAGCTAGGGCTGGCCCCGAGCCCGGGCTGACTTGCTGTCGGTCGCTTCTTCTGGAACCCATGCTGACACCGCCTTCACTCATCCTTCTTTCCAGCTGTCCAGAGAGGACATGGGAATTTATAGAGCAGTGGTTTCTGATGACCGAGGCTTGGACGACACCATACTGGACCTCACAGGAGAAGGTGGGAGCTAGTGATGGAGATGGGCCGGGAGGGTTGTAGGGAGATCACACTGAACCAAGAGACTGATGTGACCTGTGAGGTAAAATGTATGGGATCCCATGTCACTTGGGGCAACTGAGGCACAGAGAAGTTAAGTGACTGGCCCAATGCTGCACAGCTAGTCAGTGGCAGGGGCCTGGTCTGTGTGACTCTGATGCTCTTGCTCACTGCAGCATATCACAGTGAGCCTAGGCTTCAAGACCAAAGGCCCAAGTTCAGTCCTCTGCCCCACAATGGGCCCCTGGCCCCTCATTCAGTTGATTGGCTCAACCAGCAAGAAAATTGTCAGGTTAACCCATTTGTCCCCCATCCATGGTGCCCCTGCCCCATCAGTCACTGAGTGCCCCAGATCCTCACCACCCCCAAGCCATGGGAATCATCCTGCAGAGTTCCCAGGGCCCCAAGAGCTGCCTGTGACTCTTGGAGCCCACATTTTCCAAGGAAGCCCCCATCCTGGCGCGTCTGTAGGGGAGCCTTGCATTAGCTGACCATTCCCTCTCTCCTTCTAGGCCTGGATGCCATCTTCACTGAGCTGGGCAGGATTGGTGGTAAGCAAGCCCCTCTTTTTGCCCAATTCTGCCCCAATACCAAATCTCCTCCAGGGGACCTCCAACCAGCCTTGGTTCTCGGGGTGTAGGGGGCGGGGTTAGTTTCCATCCTCAAAGGCGGAAAGAAGTGTCTGCCTCCTCGCAACACCGCATCTCACCCCCACCATACCCCGAGAGCAGGGGCGAGCTGGAGGGCCCCAAAAGGTGCTGCCCAAAGGACCTTGAAAAAACCCACTCTTCTTATCTGCCTCCCTAGCCCTCTCTGCGACCCCACTGAAAATCCAGGGGACTGAGGAGGGAATTAGGATCTTCAGCAAGGTCAAGTACTACAATGCGGAGTACATGAAAACCACCTGGTTCCACAAGTAAGTCGGCCTTGCCCTGGAGCCCTAGCCAGGCCGAAAAGGGGCTCAGCACTTACCCCAGCTCAGTCCCACGGGGTTGGCAGAGATCAGGTCTTCTACTGGTCCTACTGTCCGCAGAGAGAGTTAAGAACAGAGAACAGAAGGGAGATCTCCCAAGGAAGGTGGATAGTCTGGTGGTAGGACCATTTTTGCAGAATATCCGTGACCAGAGAAGGACTGTGTCTTAGAGCAGCACTTGGGACTTGGGGAGAGAAGGGTGTAGAAACAAGGGAGAACCAGAAGGTCAGGTGGGTCATGATACCCTTGTGGTTCTTTGAAACCTTAGCAAACTCAGGCAGCCAGGCTGAGAGGACAGGTGCAAGCAGAGGGACCTGTGGGCTGCTAACTAACTGATGGCCCGGGCTTGAATGCAGGATGGATAAGGTATCCACGGAGACTTGGCTAGGAACTAAGTGGACCAAATAGTTTGAGAGCAGAATTTTCCCAGTGCTTCTTGTCATTTGCCTGCCTCAGCCTTGTGGAGCAGACATTGCTGCACCCATTCTGTGGAAAAAGCTAGATTGCCTTGGTCAAGTTTGTCACCTGAGTGAGAGAGCCAAGGCCAAGTTGAATTCCAGGACAATGGGCTCCTCCTCTAGAGTTTCTGAGCCCTGTGACTAAGCCCAGAGGTGTCACTTTAACAACACAACACTGGGCACCTGGACCAGATGTCTCCAGGGATGAACTTTAAGTAAAGAAAAGAGGTTGGTACGGTTTCTAAGGATTCAGGGAAAGTAATTATGAGAAGAAACCCAAGAAGGGTTTAAGACGAGGAAAATGAAGAGGTGAGGAAGTGACTTCCAAGAGTAGAGGAAGTGGTGGTCGCTGACCCCGGAGCACTATTTCCTCAGAGTTCCAGTCGGCAGGACATGTCACAAATACAGACTCAGGACTGGCACATAGTTATAAGCCACAGTATTGGACGAGTGGATGGATGGATGGATGGATAGTCGGATGGATTTTATGGAATGCCTCATGAATGGTCACCACCTTCAGCCCACAAATCTATAAATAAAACCCCAAGAGAAGAGTTTAAGGAGGGGGTAGACCTGCAGCAGTACTGATAGACCGAGCCGTGTGACCATTTATTCGCCCTCACATTCAGAGAGAAACGCCTGGACAGTAGCGATCGGGTGAGGGCTGGCACCACCCTGAATGAGATCTGGCTCCACATCCTGGATCCCAAAGACTCAGACAAAGGCAAATACATCCTGGAGATAGCTGCCGGGAAGGAAATGCGGCAGCTCTCTGCCGATCTCTCCGGGCAAGGTGAGTCGTCTACCTGTCTGTCCTAAGGGAAATCTGTTTAAAACACCCCGTGGTCTTTTGGAGGGACTCCCATCTCCCCACCCAATCCTGGCATGGCTCCAAGAGAAAACTGGAACAGAGTGGGAATGATCAGCGCTAAGCCCCGTACCTGCGGATCATGGGAGCAAAGGCCCTGACAATCCCCTCCCATCTTATTTCCTTCTCACAGCTTTCGATGACGCCATGGCTGAGCACCAGAGACTGAAGTAAGTTTCCTCAGTGTTGCTGGTTCCTTCGGTGTGGCATGAACTGTGCACAAGACCCCTTCCCGGGAGTCCTGGCCCATTCTTCCTTTCCCTCATCATCCCCCTGCCCCCACCCGGGGAAGGACTGCCCTTTAACAAACAGAACCTCGAGCCTTTTCCCATTTCTGTTTTTCAGAGCTTTGGCCATCATCGAGAAGAGTAAGTCCACCTATATTTCTGTTGTTTTCGTTTCTGAGTTTGAGGCAGCTTTCAGGGCAGCTTATGCCTCCTGGCTGGCTGGCTGCTGAAATCGCATGTCCCCGTGGGGTCTGTGTGGCTCTGAGCTGTCACGGAGCTGCCAGGGAGACCCGGGCAGTGACAATGTGAAGACAGATGGGTAAGGAGTGTGGGAGTACCTGAGACCAAGCAGGCCCATGGGCAACAGTGGGGACAATGGCAGGGGATAGACAAGAACAAGCAAGGAAACTGAACAGCTGTGAAAAACAGAAAACAGACTAAAACACTACTAGCTTGGGGCCACTCGTGGGAGCAGGGAATTCGCCCTACATAGCAATGTTGTCCCTGAGTGTCCCCACTTGGCAGCAAGTGCAGGCCTTGACATTCATAAATATAATCTGGGAGGGAGCACTGGATGGTCTAAGTGGCCATGCAGTGAGGAGTCCTTGCCAGGGGCGGCCACCTTGGTGGGAAGAGTGTTGTCCAGAGAACCCCCTGCACCTGGCCAGGAGGAGCGCTGACATAATCATGGAGGACGTCAAGCCCATCACGCAGCCAATCTAGTCACTTACCCGGCAAGAACATCCATCGCATCCTGGAATGTGTGTCCCCAGACAGGAGACCTCTTCAGGACTCTGAGAGGGAAGCCGAATTCACTGTAGATGGTTGGTGGGGCTTGTGGAGTCAAGGAAGTGGGTCATTTCACCCAGCTGTGAAGGGCCCGGTGAACAATCAACAGCGTCCATCTCTGGGGCCTTCTCCCTGCCACCCCTCTGCAGGGTCCCACTCCCCTTAGTCCACTGGACAGACACCAGCCAGTTCAGGCTCTTCGCACTTTACTGACCGATGCTCTAGGGTCAGTGCTGCCCACTCTTCTGTTCTGAAGCCTCAGTTGCAGCATAAGGAATGTACTGACTCTCTGCTTAGTGATTTACAACCACATTCTCTTCCTACGCACCCACAATGGCTACCAGGTCCCCTCCTTGATGGAATCAGTGTCCCAAAAGCTCAGTCCTAGTGCTCCAGGCCCCTCCTCGGTTTATCACACCTATTGTGTGCATTTTGCCAGGCTAAGGCCCAGAACAATCTGACTTACATTCTTTCCCAGTTTTCAGGGGAGGGGCACCTCGCTGTCACCTCCAGGTACCACCAATCGTGAGGATGACCTAAAATCAATGACAGAAACCTGTTATGTCCCCTATCTTCTGTTTATGAAGGCAAGGAAACATAATATAATTTAAAGATTTATACCCAAAAATGATGAAAATAGAAAAAAGAAGCATTGCTTAAAAATAAACCTCAGCTCTGTGGAAACCTGCTTCTGGGAAGCAACCTGAAGGAAAACATTCATCTCTGTGGGGGTCTCATTTTTCCCTTCTAGATCGTGCCAAAGTGGTGAGGGGCCTGCCAGACGTGGCTACAATCATGGAAGATAAGGTACTGACCCATGCTGTGTTCCCTTGTGTATCCATCAAAAATCATGAAGCAACATAGCACCATGAATTCCAGAGCCGAAGGGGCTGGATCCACCAGAGTCTGGCCAAGTGACCACACTGCATTGGTCACATGTAATATAAAGAAAAGACCCTGAGCCTGGTGTCAGGCCCATGGGGATGCTTGTCCCAGCTCTGCCTCATCTCTCCAGGTGGCCCTGGGCATCATGTACTTCTGTCTGTGAACTTCAGTTTCCCCAAGAGCTCAACTAGATGACCCCTTTAAGGGCTAAAATTATGCAAGTCTAATATTCCAGAAAATATTCTAGGAAAGCTAACATTATTATAGTGCTTACTTTGTGCCAGGCACTATTCCATATGTGTTACATATTTTAGCTTATTTAACCATCAAGGCAACCACATGAAATGGAGTATTATTACCAGTTGCACTTTGTAGCTGAGGAAACTGAGCCCCAGAGAGATTAAAGGACTTACCTAAGGTCACACAGCTTGAAGGGGCAGAGCCGAGGCAGCCCAGTTCCAGACTCTGAGTGTTTGATCATGATGCCATAGGTTTCTGAGTTAGAACTTATTCAAGTATTTTCTAACTCAGTCCATAAATCTTTGTATCAAAGCAATATAGCCTCATTTGCATGGTAAAATCATAATGACATATATACAACAAAAATCAAGAAAGCAAAGTTCAAGCCATGCTGGGGCAGATAATTGCCAGAATACTAATAATCTGAAATCCTAACCAGTAAATATTCCTGTAGAAAGCTGAGTATGGGAGACTTGGAGTTAATGTAAAATGTCTCTTCCTTTAACGTTATCACTTCATGGGATTGGATAAAACACATGTAATGAATTTATCACAAGTTGCAAGTTGTGCTGGGAGCTCTCCGGGGGAGCGAAGGTGAATGCCAAGGGGTATTACAAAGAGGTGACCCAGCGTTCTTTTCCCGTCCTCTCAGACCCTGTGCCTGACCTGCGTCATCTCAGGAGACCCTGCCCCTGAAATCTTTTGGCTGAAGAATGACCAGCCTGTCACCTTCCTTGACCGCTACCACATGGAGGTGAGGGGGTCAGAGGTCACCATCACCATCGAGAAGGTCAACAGTGAAGACAGCGGGCGCTACGGAGTCTTTGTCAAGAACAAGTATGGCTCTGAGACGGGCCAGGTCACTATCAGCGTATTCAAGCACGGGGAGGAGCCCAAGGAGCTGAAGGAGATGTGACGGACAAGTTCGGGCTCAGCCTGGGGTCTAGTCTGCATGGACCAGTAGGGTCACAGCCTGGCACAGGCCCCAGGGGCAGGGCAGGGGGGAAAGGGACAGGGTGGAACTCGGGACATCAGGGTGGAATGGAGTGGACACACCGAAGTGGGATAGTAAAGACCTTGCTGAGTTCCCAAGAGGCCTCCGGAATAGTGAGATCAGCACTGGACTTGGAATGAGAGACCTACATGCAAGACCCAGTTTCAACTCTACACTCTCCACGAGCCTCGCCTTTCTCATCTATCAGATGGGGATTCCTACACCTAGAGACTGTTTATGAAAATTCTTTATAAACCATATACCAGTGGTTCTCAACATCAGGCAATTTTGTCCCGCAAGGGACATTTGGCAATGTCCAAATTTTTGGCTGTCACAGCTGGGGATGTCTACTGGCATCTGCTAGGTAGAAGCCAGGGATGCTGCTAAACACCACAGCTCCCCGCCACATGGAATATCCTACCCAAACGTCCATAGTGCTGAGATTGGCTTGGCTAGCCCTGTCTTAAACTGATGTATCACAATATCCCCCTTTTAGGATACTATATTTTCCATTCACGTAAGTTCAGTAAACCTTCATTTGAAGTCTAGCACGTATGTGCAAAGCTGACAATGGCACTGGAGCACAAAGATAAATAATACACAGGCCCTGTCCTCAAGGAGGCCTTAGCCCATCTGGGAGAGTCGAACTTGGGTGCAAATGACTCCAGGACAAGACGGATGATGAGAATTATAAAACAGGTCCAAATAAAGTGCCACGAGTGGTCAAAGGAGAGAGACAGATGTTCATCCCAGTGGAGGAAAGTGGGCTTTAAAACACCTTCACAAAGCTAGCAGAATTGGTGTTGGAGCGTGAAAAACGGGTTCAATTTGGCAATGGTTATAGGAAGAGGACATTGCAGGAGCCAAGTATGTGAGAGCAAAGGGGTAACACAGTGGGGGTGACACTGCCTTGGTGGCCTCGGATGCCAGGCTAGAGAGCTGGATAACCCTCAGGACTTCTTTCAGTTAGAGACCTCTGACTGGTGTGACAGATACCGGTTGGCTTTGCTTGATGAACCTCAATTCAGAGCTGGGCATTTTACCACCTTTCACTTTCCTTCTTTTTTAAAATAAGATTTGGAGAGGGTAGGGCTTATAAAGTTTAAAGTTGTAGATGTTTGTTGTAAAATTTTGGAAATCCCTGAAAATTATAAAGGAGAATATTAAAATTTCTTACACTCCCAACACCAGATGATAACCCACCTCTGATTTCTGAAATGAGTTCTGAATTTAAGGGTACTATGAATCACTCCTACATCCACCAGCTACACATACAAGGTGTGGGTAACTTATAATCTCCGTAGCTCATGCTTTGGGCTCATGGTGCAGTCAGACCAGGTGTTCAAGTTGGATGGGGGGCCCGGGGACCTGACCGTGCCCTGGCTGAGAATGAATATGGGGAAATTGTTCAGGTCTTGGGGGCAAACACACCTTGGGCAATTCTTTGCCTTTCTCTGGGCCTGGATTTCCCACCTATAAAACAAGAAGATCATTTCTGAGGGCCCTTTCACCTGACACTAAGATCTGTATTACTTCCCAGAACTCAATTCTCCTTTACTTTTCTCATGATGATGTGAAGAAGAAAAAGGCTCCATCCTCGCCCACCCTGCATCTCAGGGAAGAGACTTGGCTTCTTTCACATGGCTTCACTGGTGACAATGAAGAATGTCGCCAATTTCAAAGAAATCAAAAACCACAGTATTCAGCCACTTTATCCTTAAAACTCCAGCAGCCTTACATATGCTTACATATATATGTACTTCATCTCATGAAGCACCTGCCCTTCACCTTCACTATATCATCACCCCAACACAGGGAGGTAAGCTGAGATTATGATGATGACAATAAATTACGGGGGCACAACACTTACAAGGTTATAAAGCATTCTTATATCTCAGTGCTCGTCAGATCAAATGGGACAGCATCACTGGCCTCATTTTTACTGATAAGGCAAATGAGATCCAAATGGTAAGTGGCAGAGTCAGGACAAGAACAAGAGTCTCTGGGTCCTAGTTCAGAGGACATTCTGCTCTGCCACGCTGTCTCTGAGCAATGCGGAAGGTACATGGAGCCCAGAGCCCAGAGACGAACCAATCCTAAGTTCTCAAACACTTGAGAATTGCCAAAGTAATGAATGAGCAAATCAGTGAGTGGAGGGGTAAATGGAGGTAGTTTCTTGGCCCCATTGTCCAGAAGGGTAAAATTTTCTCCATGGAGAAGGGGCCTGGGTGGGGGACGGTGTACACAGCAATTTGTCATGAGTTCTTCCCTAAGAAGCATTTATCCCTCGTGTTGGCCCTGATGGAGCATGGTATGCGCACCCCCTGTTGGTGAGGTGTGGGTTTGCATGCTAAGAAAAAGCTAAGAAGCAGTGCATCATGGGTGTGGAGATGCTGTGAACCCTGATTTGATGACGAGCCAGTTTGGGGGCAGGATCTGGTCCCTGACGTGCTGCATGTGGGCAGTTTCCCTGTCCAGTCTCCCGCAGCATCCTGGGGCAGGCTTCCTGAACACCCGGATCACCATCACCTTTGTCGCTCTGCTCTCTCTCCCTTGCTTCCATCTCACGGAGCCCAGGCTCGGCTAGTTTCTCCATTCGGTTCCCACCCAGGAGAACTGTGGACAGGGCAGAGCCCAAGGGTGGGGCAGTGGGGATGGAGGTCCCCAAGACCTTGCATTGTTCTCTCTCTCTGCTCTTCCCACTTGATCCCAGTGAAACCTCAAGTCCCACTCAAGTGGGAAAAAGTGGGGCAAACCTTGCTAAAGATATTGTGGTATAATTTTTTAAATGCAAATATTTGATCTTTGTTCCTGGCTCCTGACACACAGTTTCTAACCCTTGGAATCTCCAGGGTGATAAGAAATGTCTTTTGGATGCTAACTAAATGACTGGTGACTGACCCCAGAGAGCCTGGAAGCTCCACACCTTTCTATTCTTTGCCCTATGCACCTCTTCACTTGGCTGTTTATTTGTATTCATTATAATGTTCTTTATAATAAACCAATAAGTGGAAGTAAAATGTTTCCCTGAGTTTTGTGAGCTCTTCTAGCAAACTATCAAATCTAAAGAGGAAGTTGTAGGAACCTTTGATTTATACCTGGTTGGTCAGAAGCACAGGTGACAACCTGAGACTTTCGACTTGTTCTGAAGCGAGGGCAGTCTTTGAAGACTGAGCCTTTAAACCTATGGAATCTGACACTCTGGGTAGTTAGTGTCAAAACTGAATTGAATTGTAGGGCACCTAGTTGACATCTGGAGGTTTGGAGAACTGGTGTTGGTATAGAAAAATCCACACATTTGGTATCAGAAGTGTTGCGAACAAAACAGGTCAGAGTTATTCATCAACCACCTCCTATGGGGTCTTTTCCATTGTCACCTATTCTGTATTTCCAAAGCCCAGGGTCCAACAAAGCCAGCCTCCCTAGCTTCGCCTCCTTCATATTCTACAGCCCGAACCACTGCCCTTCACCTTATTCTCCCCTTCCCAACCTGTTCCCAGTGGCCTCTACTCCTGCCTCGGGCTTGGACCACTCCCAGCATCCTGCTTGCTGGACCCCTCTGGTTCCTCCTGAGCTATAATTCCCACTTGCTCCTTGCGTTATTCTTTTACTGGCTCATCCTGGGAAACATCTCAGTTGATCTAGCACGATCCCTGTACCCTGCATGGGACTCAGAAAGTTAGGAACATTGTCTCCCTTATCTAGTGGAGCGTAAAAGCAAGCACATGATCCCAGCTTTCTTCAGAACTCTCCATGGATCTCCCAGCATGCTGGACTTCCAGGGAGCCAGGCAGAGTGTACAGGTTGAAGAAAGGACAGGCAGCTAGTGGGTTCCCCCTTTATCACACCACCAGCCACTCCTCCCCCACACCTGTTCAGCCACCTTTCAAATACCAGCCCTGGGTGCAATCCTTGGCCTAAAGCATTAAGAGCAGTAAACAGGAAGAATATAGGGAACAAGAACCCTGATGGAAAATGACTGACCTGTGTAACAATTAACCTCTACTCATTCAGCCTCAGCCGCCGTTCTAATCAGATGCTTTCAATACCTTAAAATTTCCAAATCACTTCAAGCGACTTGGGTGACATTTTCATGCCAAAAATAGTTTCAGAAGCAACACTCCCCAGATGTCTCGAGCTAGTGGAAGCCAGATATTTATTTTCAGCATTTGAGAAAAGTATAAATCCTGAGGCCGGAGGAGTTTTTAGCCAAAAAGTGTCCTGGGTTGGGAGCAAAACAAATTGCACAGCCTGTGAAGAATGTGCCTGTCCTCTCTGGGGCCTCCCAGAAATCCATGCGCCCGTGAGCTGACTTTTATATCACTGGTTCCTGTGCTCGCAGATCTAAAGAAAGAGAAACACGGGGCCACACAAAAGTCTTTTCATTCCAATCATAGAAATGTTCATGGTGAAATGAGTCTTTGAGTTTGCTTTAAAATACTCCAGTTTGGAAAAAAAAAAAAAACTCAGTTTGGAAAAAGGGCAGGGGGAGGAGGGAGAAAATGAGATAAATAAAAAAGTTAGCAAAATATTGATAATTCTTGAAGCTGGATGATGGGTGCATGGGGGTTCATACTACCATTCTCTACTTTTTTTATATGTTTTGTTTTTTTGTAGCTGTTTTGAAATTTTTTATGATAAAAAATGGTAAAGACTCCATGGGAAACCAATCCTTAGCTGCATTTTCATCTGGAGTGATATATGTTATATATCTGGCCATTAGTCAAGGGCACTAGATGAGCACAGAGTTCCTCTCTTGCAGGCAACGTATACAGCCTGTTATTTTTCAATCACACTAATTCAAATTAATGGCAACGTAGATGCCCTACAGGAAATAATTTCCAAGTAATGGCTGTAGTTGTTTGTTTGTTTGTTTTTTTAAATTACACATTCAAATGATTCATTGACTCTGCATTCATTCAACTCAATCTTAACTGAGCTATTGATGTAGTAGGGACATACATAATTAAAGCTTGGTGCTCTAACCTGAGGTCCAGCCTTGCTTTACGTGATGTGTGACTTAATTATTTAAGCTTTCTGCATCTCGTCTGAAAAAGAAAGACTGCTTTAAGAATTAGATGCAGGGGTGCTGGCCCAGTAGCCAGCACAGTGCCTGATTGGAGTGAAACAAATGATAAATTTCCCTACCCACCCACCAATTCCCTGTCCGGGAGGGGGGCAAGGGTGGGGGGTCATGGTCCAGTGGGGAAGATAGACCGGCCAATCCGGCTCCTATAGAATTCAACAGTTTCTTCTGCACATTTTTGAATGACAGTATAAATGCTTCCAGAGACAGGAGCCCACAACCTCACCAGGGATTTTTAAAGTAGAATCTGTTGTATTTTTTCAATTACGGGAATTATAGATGCTTGTTGTAGAAAGATTGGACAAGATAGAAAACAGTAAAGAAGAAAAGTACAAATATCCATAAGCCCACCAACCAGAAATAAGCAGTGGAAGACACTGCTTATTAACCAACCTAACAGATATCCCTACCCTTTCCCCCTTGCCACTCCCACTCCAGAGACTGGGAAGCTGGATACTCACTCCCAGGGCCCTTGTCACTGGGGGCAGCCACGGGACACGGTTCTGGTCAAAAGACCTTAGGAATTTGCTGGGGCACTTTGGTAGGCTCCTGATGTTTCTGATAAAAGAGACAGACGCTGCAGGCAAGGTGCTACCCGCTTCCTCCTTCCTGTCTCAAATGTGGACCGGATGCTTGGAGCTGGGGCAGGCATCTTATGACTATAAAGAAAAGAGAATGGCTGAGATTCCACCCCTGACATCGCCAAGCAGACCTCCCGACTATTTATGGAGAGAAAAATGAACTGCCCTGTGCTTATGGCACCATAAATGAGGTTTTCAGTTCCTTGGAACTGAAAGCGTTCCCAATTCATGCACCATTTGTTAAAGATTTTTTTGGTGGTCTTCATACTAGTCTTAACAGAGTTGAGAAATCTCACGTATAATTTTACATTCTGGGTTTTTCATATGCCACTGAAACATAAGAATTTTTCTCATATCACCAAAAAGCATTCCCAGACCTCATATTAGTGTTTATCATGTAATTTCGTATCATTTCCATATTGCTAGAAAGTTTCTGATTTTTCATTATTATAAATAAAACTAGGGTGGACAACCTTGCCTATAAATCTTTGCCTGCATATCTGAAAAATTCTCTAGGATAGATTCTAGGAGTTACTGAGTCAAAAGGCATGAATTACTGGGTTGAAAACAGATTAGCTACATGGCCAAGAATAGAAACCAGCAACCAATGATGTTATCTGGGCCTTCTCCTCAGGGCACAGCTTAAAAAGTAGTTGATCAGTTAACATATATTTATTGAGTTGCTATTTCACTCCAGGCACTATGCTAGATACTGGCGATATAGTGATGACTGAAGCAGACAGGACCTTGCTCATATGAGAAATGCCATTTATCAGATGGCTACCCAAAGAGATGGCTGGTTTTTATTGGAGCACAGCCAACTGACGAAAGGACGGAGTCACTATAAAGTTAAAAAGCAAAAACAGAGAAAAATATTTGTAATCTACATGGAAACTGTAAAGCTAATATACGTAATATACAATCACAATCCAGTCATGTCATGACTAGTATATCATCAAAATAACGTTGCAAAAAAATACTGAGATGCATGGAAAG
Source organism: Pteropus medius (assembly GCF_902729225.1). Taxonomy (NCBI): domain Eukaryota; kingdom Metazoa; phylum Chordata; class Mammalia; order Chiroptera; family Pteropodidae; genus Pteropus; species Pteropus medius. The sequence continues at coordinate 3,303,554 of NW_024354503.1, read as the reverse complement.
ATGTTCTGAATAGGTTTTAAAAATCAAAAAGCTGATTGGATACAGTATATAGGATGTGATCTTATTTTATTAAAATAAAAACTTTATTTTATTTTAGAAGACTAGATGAATAAACATCAAAATGTTAGTGAATTCTCTAGATTGTGGGATTACAACTGATGTTTATTTTCTTCTCTTATTTGTATTTTTGAAATCTCTACAATAAACTTGCATTACAGTTTAAACAGAAAAGAGAAACAAGAACTTGTGAATGTTTTATAAGCTACCACAAAAACCTCACATTTGCCCACTAGCCTTCCCTTACTCTGTGTGTTCCTGATTTCAAGACCCTGTTTATTTTCCTTTTGTGTCTCACTTGTTAATTGTACCTAGCACGCTCACTTCATAATCTTTCGAAACTTAATTATATTCAGAGACTTTTAAAATGTCAGATATTGTATTTCATAGTTTTAGAGTTTCTATTTGGTTCTTTTTTATAATTTTCATTTCTCCATCAAGATTTTCTGTCTTCTCCTTTTTTTATACACATATTTTCTTTTACGGCAAAGAGCATAGCTATAATAGTTGCTTTAAAATCATAATCTGGTTATCCCAAAGTCAGTGTCCATTATCTTTTGAAAATAGATCACATTTCCTTTTCTTTGTATGTCAAATAATTTGAGGTTTTATTGTGAATGTTGTGTAATGGAGATTCTGGATTCTGTTATATTCCTCTAAAGGAATTTTTGTGGTGGTTGGTTTTTTTTTTTTTTTCAGGTAATTAACTTGGTTAGACTCAAAACACAAATTTTGTCTTTGGGGAAACAGCTCAAATATCAGTTTATTTTTCTCTTTTAGCGGATCTCCTTGTTGTCTGTCCTATATACGTGTGTAATCTAGAAGTCAGCCAGAGATTTGGACAGAGTTTATAAAGAACTTGTGGCCCCTTTTCTCTCTGACACTCACTTTCCAGGATCTCTCCCTCACTTTCCAGTGGCTGTGGTTGGGTTTTCAGGCCATATCTACTGCAGGCTTTCTATTGGAATGTTAGACACCCTCAAATGATGCTGACTGCAGTGTGCTGAAAGCCATTAAAAGACGAGAAACTCATTTGGTGCTATAACTTTCTTACAAGTGTTGACCCCTCTGCAAAACCTGCCTGCTTTGATTCGTTCTCCATTGCTTTGGGTAAAAATTTTTTCCCCAGAAGTTAATAGTGGTAGTCTGCAGGAGGATCGGTCTAGTTGGAGCCAACTTGGTCATACCATAAATGGAACTCCTCAGGTGACTCCCTCTCCTAACCTACAAGCCTTCGCTTACTCTGTATCTCCTAGCTTCAATCTTCAGTAGCCTCTTCTAGGTAAGGAGTCCACGTGGCCAAGAGGACATGCCACTCAGAGCAGCCCCTTCTTCTGGGAAATGCCCCTGGATGTTTCTGGCACTTGCCTTCTGACCTATAACAGATTTCGGCTAGGGTTGGGCACCCTTTGCCTTGGCATTCCAGAGACTGCCCAGCAGGTTTCATTCTTAAGTGACCACCCACAACTGGACAGTCAGAACTCAAGGTACATTCTTTTGAATTATCTCAGTTGTAGCAGATCACTGAGCTGTGAGGATGAGCTTATTTTCAAAAGCCATTAAAAATCACTGGGAGAAAACAGTATTGGCAGTAGACCCAGGCAAGTGGGTCTCCTCTGGGTCCCATGCTTTAGCGGGCACTCGACCCTCCGCTGGCTGCACCCCTCTCCATGGGCCAAGGAGTCCTTGGAGCCAAGGGAATATGACTACAAGGAGTATATGACACCTTTCCTTAACTATGCACCTAGTTCCCAGAACCCAGAATTCCCTGACCAAATGACCCCAAACTCAATTCCAGGACCTACGTGGACCTCTTTCTTGGAGGTGGAAGGCAGAATAATGGATGCCCAAAGATGTCCATTAAAAATAAATTTTAATAGTTGGACAAGAAAGACATGGTCTAAATGTAAAGAAACAGATTAAATTAGAACAAGGAAGCAATACACGGAATGAGTAGAAAGCTAGACTGGAACATGTGAGGATGACACATGTTCCTTTTTTGAGAAGAGCACAGTGGTTAAGGGTGTGGACACGGGAGCCAGGCCATCTGGATTAAATCTCAGCTCCACCATTTAACGTCTTTGTGGTTCAATTTCCTTATCACTAAAATGGGGATACTATTGTACCTTCCTCTTTGGGTAGCTGTGAGAACTAAATTAATTATTATGTGTAAAGCACTTACTAATGTGCCTAGCATGTGGTAATTTCTCAAAAAAAGATTAACCATTTTTATTAGCTACTCCCAACAAGAAAGAGGCTCAGAAATGCTGGGGTAGGGGTGGGGGATGGAGGTGGGGGTGGGGGCAGAATGGTATGCCATAGGCACAATCCAAAAATAAAACGTGTCATGATTTTAATAATTGCTGGTGTGTATGAAAGAAGAACCATTTGAAATGAACTCTGGGGACATTCTCCTTGAGTGGCATTGAATTAGTAGAGAGGAAATGCTCTCCTAGCTCATTACTTGGCTCTACTTACATAACAATGTGTAAACTCTCGTTTTTTTGGAGGTCAAACAATAACTGTGGGAAGTTGATGAGAAAAGAAAACTGCATTGAAGCTCAAGTGCATATAACATCAAGATGAGAACAGGAAGAGAGGAAATGAAGGTTGTATAACCCACAGGAAGTCAATAGAAATGTCTAAAATCAATACAGTGAGAAATAACCACACAAATCTATCTTTAGAAGTGTAGGGTGACCATTAGAACTAAAAACAGAACGATTAAAAGTGGTAAATTCCAGATTGCTTTCAGAGGATAGGGAGGCAACTAATAGCATTTCGTTTATTTAGTACTTCTCTAATAACAAAGTCTTTAGGAAGCAGCATCAGGGTCAGGCTTCGCGGGTTCAAATCTTAGCTCATTTATCTCAGCCTCATCACTTCACCTTTCCAGAACTCAGTATTTTGAGCCGCCAAGTGGTGATAATGGAGTGCCTACCTACCTGGGTGATTGCGGTGCTCTCCATTATCAAAGGATCGGTTGGAGCTGGGCTTTGAGGCACCCAGCAGACCCTTTCCCTATTTAATCCTGAATCAGAAATCGAAGCAAATATATTAACATAGCAGATTGCAATAGCATGCTGCTTGCTGGCCAAAGAGCTCTGATCTCCTGTCAGCTGGTAACTCACTGCTGTCAGCTGGGGTCGGGCCCAGTGAGCAAACGGACTGGCGGCTCAGAGAGATTTGCTCCACCCGACTTTGACCAGAGGCGCTGGCTTTCCCGGCTTTAACATCCTGTGACACCTTTAATTGCTTCCCACTTGCTTTTGTACTGATTCCAGAGGATACTAAAGATGCTTAATAAAGTTGTCTCATTATCCACCTGGTGCTCACCACATGACAATATTCTCAAATAGATTGCATTCTAGGGAAACAAAAATAACGTTTGGAGCACCAGATGCTATGCTAGCAAATCATTTTCACATATACATACATATTTACATATATGTATATATGTATATATATATATCTCATACATGTCATACAACTGGTCTTTACCATTGCTCCTTGGTGGATGTAAGACAACTAGGGAAAGGAAGATCAAGGTTAAGTGATTTGCCAGAGCCTACACAGCTAGTAAACAGTTGAAGCAAGATCTAAGCCCCAGGCTGCCAACTCTGACTCTTTTGACGATATGTTATGATGCCTATAAAACACCCTTCACATTCTTCATCTCCCCTGAAAATATGACACATTAATCACTAAATTCAAATAGCTAGCTGACCCTGGCCAATACAGCAGCCACTAGTCGCATGTGGCTACTGAACACTTGAAATGTGTCTGGTCCAAATTGAGGTGTGCTAATGTATAAAATATACACTAATTTCTAAAATTTAATACAATGAGAACACAAAAGAGCTCATTAATAATTTTTATATTGATTACATGATGAAATGATAATATTTTAGATATATTGGGGTAAATAAAATGTTGTTAAAATTAATTTTACCTGTATCTTTTTATTTTTTAATGTGGCTACTAGAAAATGTTAAATTCTATCTATGGTTCATGTTATATTTCTATTAGACAGCAAGCCAAGCTAGATTATTTAATTAACCAAGACATCTGTGTTTCAATTAAAAAAAAAAAAACTGGAGAAGTCAGGGGACCAGAGTTGAAGTCTTAGCTTTGACGTTATCTGGCTGTGTGGTCTTAAGTAAACTACTTACCCTTTCTGAGCCTCAGTTTCCCCTCTCTAATGAGGGACTGGGTCAGATCTGTTAAGAGTGTGGTTCTGGGGAAAGATATGCTAACGGCCAACTTCTGCTTCTGTAATCTGTTTGCTTGTTTGATGTTAACTAGCGTGTGGTTAATCTGTTTGCTTGTTTTATGTTAAACCAGGGTGTGGTTCTAGGCTTTATAAGCTGCCTCTTTTGGGAGCTCGAGGCTGATCTCCTCAAACCCTGCGTGGTAGAGAGTCAGTCGCGGCCGGCCGGCTAATAAAGGCTCATAATTCATCTCAACTGTCTCCGTGGGTCTTAGAATTGATCGCACCACAACAAGATCGTTTCAATGAGCCCTCTCACCCTGACAGTCTAGGTTTGCACCAGCAGCTCCCTTAGCTCTCAGCGCTCACTCACACCTTTGTCTTGTAAGGGGTTTCTCAGCTCGGAGGTCTAGTCACCCCTTCCTGGTCATAAACTTAAACTTGAAGATAAAAGTAAATTGTTGCCCCTCTGACCCCCAACTACAGTCTCACCACACTGCAGCAAGCGCCCAGTTGGCACTTAATAACAACTTGCTGGTGGCTTGATACTGTGCTGGCTGGAAAATTACTGCTTGGCTATCACCCATGGAAACATAGGCTATCGCCCATCGGAACATAGGCTATCACCCATGGGAACATAACATTCTAACAATAAGCTTTCTGCTTCTGTACCCCCGCTTGCACACCTGACCTGTGGGTTGACAGTTAGTGAATAGGAGAAAAATAGACCTTTGTGTTTAAGACAGAATGAGGAATGGGATCTAGGGCTTAAAAACTCTGTACCTCTACATTTCGGGACTGCTTAATTTGGGGTCTGCGTACCCCTGGCAGACCCAGCTGGCTGAATAAAGAGCATGTTTCCTATAACTCACTGATTTCTAGTGGTCCATGTGTCTTTCGGGGGCTGGCAGCTACAACAATACCTGTTTAAAGGTTATTATTAATAGACTTTCTTCTCCTTTATCTCTCCATTTTTCCTCCTGGATTCCCCCCAAAGATTCGCATATTACGTTCCAAGGGCCGCAAAATGAGAGCGCAGTTTGGCAAAAGTTTGAGCAACTTCCTTTTTTTCTTTTTTTTTTTTACATTTCCTTTCACAGATAGGTTTATTTTTATCCATAAAATGTATTAATTTCTGAGGATTTTTTTAACGTTTTATTTTTTAATTAAAGCAACTTCTTGCTATCAGGCACACAACAGGTAAAGTGAAAAGCTGAGGTGGGCATCCTCTTCCAGCCCAGGACCCCAGATCCTAGTTGGATCATCAAAAGTAGCAGAAGAATGTAAACAAGTGGGTGACTTTTTGTTCTGGGTCTGTTTTCACCCATTTTAAATAGGCCTCCCAAGTCCCATCGTCAATTAGGAAGCTAATTTGATTAAAATTAAAGCACAAGTGAATTAATTCCATGAACAGTTCCTCTAGTTTCTGCTTTTAAGACTATGTTCTGAATTTAATTAGATTATTATGTCATTGCCTGAGGACAAGTGCAAGGTCTTGATCATCCTGGTATTTGGTGCCCTCATGGCATTGGGCAAAATCTTTGCTGAATGGAAATGAAAAAAAAAAGCTGGGGTAGTAATATGTACGGTATCAGATGGATACTAGACTTATCGGGGTGATCACTTCATAAGTTATATAAATGTCTAATCACTATGTTGTACATCTGAAACTAATACATTATATGCCAACTATCATTGAAAAATAAAAAAGCATTGGAAAAAAAAGCTGGGGTAGCAATATCTATATACTTGAAATAGACTTTACAACAAAGGCTATAACAAGAAACAGAGAAAGACCCAGCAATTTCAATTCTGGGTAGTTATCTGAAGAAACACAAAACACTAATTTGAAAAGACATATGCATCCCTATGTTCACTGAAGTGTTATTTACAAGATATGGAAGCCACCTAAGTGTCCATTGATAGACAAATGGATAAAGAAGAAGTACATATATACAATGGAATATTACTTGGCCATAAAAAAAAAAAAAGGATGAAACCTTGTCACTTGTGATACCATGGATGGACCTAGAGGGTATAACACTAGGGGAAATAAGTCAGACAGAGAAATGCAAATATTATATGATTTCACTCATATGTGGACTCTAAAGAACAAAATAAATAAGTAAAGCAAAAACAAACTCATAGATACAGAGAATAAACTAATGGTTGCCAGATGGGAGGAGGCCTGGGGGAACAGGTGAAAACAGGGACGGGATTAAGATGTGCAGATTGCCAGTAATAAAAACAGTCATGAAAACATGGAGTGCGGCATAGGGAGTACGGTCGATAATGTACTGGCTGTGTGTGGTGTCCGGTGGGTGCTGGACTTATCGGGGTGATCACTTCATAGTTTCCATAAATATCCAGTCTAAAAAAAAGTCTAGTCACTATGTTGTACACCTGAAGCTAATATAGTATTGTATGTCAGCTGCAATTAAAAAATAAAAAATTACTTTAAAAATAAAAATTAAATAATAACTTCCTTTTTTAAATCTTTGCTGGCAACAGATTGTTAAACAGAAGCCAAAAAAGCCATCGGCAACTTCAGGAACTTGGGCTGGGCGAAGTGTTCCTTCAGAGCTAACATAAACTGAACTGCGACCGGGTGCTCGGGCCCCGTGGCATGACACAGGGAATTGCATGGAACCCTTTTAACAGCTCTGTGAGGTGGGTTACTGTTATAACGCCCCGTTCAGTCTACTTGAGAAATTTATTCACGGCAAGAATATCTACTGAGCTGCAACCCTGGAGGGACCCCAAACAGCAGCTGGCGAAGGGAGAAGAAGTGGAAAGAGAAACAGAGAAGATGCCGCTCACGACTCCGGCTCCGCTCTGTAGGCTTCCGCGCCTGGGGAAAGGGATACTCAATTGGACGAGAGTCTGCAGTTTTTACATCAGACTGGACTAGTCTTTCCCCACCCGCATCCGCCAAACCCATAATGAGGATAAGCCCATACAGATGGTGAGTGATGAGGCATGTGCCTCTTGGTGCCTCCTGTACCTCTGAATGACGTTTTTTCAATTTCCTAAGGCTGATTCCTATCAATCCTCTTTCATAATTAAATAAGGTGGGGTTTTTTTCCTGTAAGAATTAAAGCCCTCCTATGCATAAATACTCTTCCTGTCACTGTTGCTAAGAAACTCCTTTATGATACTAATCCTTGCTGGAAACCAACCCTCTCCGTTTCAAGCAATAGAGGTACTCATGTCGCTTAAAAGATTGTTTTTAAAAACCTCAAAATTCTTCCTGATTCGACATAGTTTATATTGTCCCTGTGATCCTCAGAGTTCAGAGCAATTAAAAAAAATTTTTCTGAAAGATAAGTTTAGCTAAAAATACATGATCGAATATTAAGCGGCCTAAATCTCTCCCCTTTGGCTAATAACCATTGCAGAGGCTCTGACGGGTGAATGAATCTGAGCTCATACAATCTTGTCAGGAGAAGACACATAAAAAATAATCCTGATCTTACCCCTATTACTAAATAAGAAAGGAAGGAAGAAAGGAAAAGAGGGAGGGAGAGAGGAAGAAGGAAAGAAAAAGACCTTCAAAAGCCCTCATAAAGCTGTAAGCTTCTGCCCAGCTCTTATGGGTTTTATGAAATCTTATTCACAGCGCCACAAATGAGTCCACATATCCCTCCCTCCCTGATTCTGCCATCAATTTACACCCCAGCTGGTAGATCCACTTTCAAGACCAACAATGAAAAACTTCTTTAGATTCAGGCTAGAAACACCTTACCTTGTTCTCCTAAGCCCAGACACTTCTATAATGCACCAGGCCTTTATGGTGTGGGTACACAAGTCACTCTATAGAAAGATACCCACCCCCCATGCAAAGACCCAATGGACCAGACTCTTTTCTTAAAGAGTTTAGTAGAAATCATAACCCCCATAATAAAACAGAATGCAACAAACATCTCTTTATATAACATTATTATCAATTAAAACTCCACAAAAAAAAGAAAAAGTAAATGAAAAAAAAAAGTGACCAAAATTGACTCAATAATCCCATTTCTTCCTGGGAAGCCAAAGCTTAAAGAAGCAACTCTATGACCTGAGCTGCGGATAAGTTAGTAATATATTTTCAGACTAAACTATACCTGAGGATTGTAATAGTGTTTAGAACTCTGTAAAAATAGACAATAAAGTCTTAAAAAGAATTTTCAAGGGTGCAAACCAAAAAGTTTGACTCTACATAAGTGGTACTCAATGAACTAAAAGGCTAGTGAAAAAAAATTTTTAATAAGCTGACTTTCTGAATGTCTCTCCAAAACACCTTTGGATCCTAATCACTCATTTGTCCTCTGATCATATGTAAAACCAATGCAGTAATTCTGTTCCTTGGACTATTTGTCCCTGTGACCCTATGTGGTCTTGTTGCTTCTCGATTTCCGTCTCCAGAACACAGAGGCTTCAGTGATCTTGCCCTAAATGTAAAACACTAGTTTCTAAAAAAGAGTGTGAGGTTATTGGTTGGCCCAGACTGAATTTGCCCCAAACATACTGTTAAATACATTGATTTCCTGAGCTGACCACTGACCAGAGTAATAGTCCACTGCCCCGGTCATTAGTAGCTTAACCCTGCCTGCTTTTCTATCTCCCAATCCAGGAGGCCCCCAAACTTGACTAGACGAACCTTAAGTCAAACACTCACGTTCTGGGGACAGCCTCCATTTCTAAAAAACAAAACAAAAAAGCCACTCTAGTTTATTAAAACCTAATTTTACAATTAATCTTGACTCTAAACCTAAAGAGAAAACTCAGACAAATAATTCAAATGAAATCATAAGCCAACAACCATCCATACATCCACCCACCCATCACTTAGCCTATAAATATTTATTGAGCACTTACAAAGTGCCAGGTACTGTGTTAGTTGCTTGGAATAGCTAGCTCAGTGAACAAAAAGGCAAAAATCTTTGCCCCTATGAAGCTGCTATTAAGGCAGGGGTGGTGGGGGCAGACGATAAACAATATACAGAATTGTTTCAGGAGAGAGAAACCACATCAGAAATATGAACAGAGAGAATTTCATGTAAGGAATTGTTAGGTATAAAGTTGTTCACTAGGTAACTAAAAGGGTAAAAAGGAGAATGCTGAGATATCACAGAGGTAGCAAGCGCAGGAAGCAGCTACCACCCCAGCGTGGGAGGGGGCGGGGTGCAGAAAGGGGGTTGGGACTGTGAAAATCGAGATTCCGGAAGTGAAACTCAGACCTCTGAGGAGGAGGTGCTGCTTGGCTGGCACTGGTGCCTCTGAGTGGGGGTGCAGTGCAGCTGCTTCTGCAAATGTTAGAAACACTACGGAGTGAATTCAGCTGCTGCTACAGGAAGGACCTGCCCCTGCTGGAGTGAAGATCTGTTGCTGGGAAGATACTCACGGGAACAGGAAGGAAACTGGAAGGAGCAATTTACTTCTTTACTTCCTCCTCCATCTCTGCAGCCTCCCTCTAGCGTCATCTCTGCAGAGTCTAATAGAGAACAGCTGGCAAAGCAGAAATGTAGTTTGCAGAGTCCCAGCCCAGCACTGCAAAGAATATGGGAAGACGGGATGGGGCTAAGAGACAATAACTTGTAACTGGCACGATAATAAAGAGATAAATTAAGTTAGAAGATGATAAGGGGGAAAATAGAGCAAGGTGAAAAGGATGTGGGAGGTGTTCCTTTTTAAACAGGGTGATCAGGGTAGGCCTCATTGAGAAGGTGACGTTTGAGCTGTAACTTAGAATCATGAAATTGACCACGAATCTAGCCGTGGCCCCATCCAAGGTGTCCTCAATGCAGCTACTGCACTGCTAGTATCTGTCCAGGGCTAGCAAAATTCACTCCTTCGGGTTTTTCTTACTTAGATTTATATTTAAGAGACAGAACTGCTCACATTTCTCACCTTTCCCTTCCCAGTTCTAGGCAAACAGGCTCTGTACTGACTCTCTGGGATGGGGGGCTTACAAAGTCCTTTCCTAAAACTGAAAAGATACTTCATCCGAGGGACTTATCACAGGTAGAGTCACCTGGCATAACTCTATATGCCAAGAACATTCTAGAGAAAGCTTCTTCTCTGAAACAGAGACTTACCAGATATAAACACACACACACACACACACAAACAGACATTGTTAAAGCCATGAGAACACAGGTGTCAGGGCTGGGCACAGCAAATTGGCAAAAGTAATCCAGTCATCTGGATGTAGCCGAAACCAATTAGACAATTGACATATTCCACTACACAAAATATAAGGGCTTTTAGATAAAAAGTTAAAGCCTGCATAGAGTTACCCACAGAATCGAAGTCTTGAAATACAAATTAAAACCACCAAAAAAGTACTACAGCACACCATGGGAATGGCGAGATTAAAAAGACTGACAATGATAAGGGTTCGCATGGACCCAGAGCAACTGAAATGCTCATCTCTTGCTGACAGGAGTGTAAAATGGTACAGTCTCTTTGGGAACCCATTTAGCAGATTTTTCTAAAGCTAAATATATAGCAATCTTCTCATTCAGCAATTCCAGTCCTAAATATATACCCAAGAGAAATGACTGCACAAAGAGACATGTACAAGAATGCTCCTAACAGCTTCATTTGTAATAGCCAATGACTAGAAGCAATTCAAATTCATCAACAGATGAATGGATAAATACGCTGCGGTAGTCATGCAATGGAATACTACTTGACAACAACAAAAAATGACAATACGGCTATCTGCGCGTTCAACAACATGGATGAATCTCGAAAACATAAACTTTTGGGAAAAAAGGAGCCACGCACAAGAGCACATGCTGAATGTACAAGAACAGGCAAAACTGTTGGTAATAGAAGTCAGAATTGTGGTTACCTCCAGCAGGGGGGTGGTATAGACTGGGAAGGGGCACAAGGAAGCTCGCTGGGTTGCTCAATACATTCATCTGGGTGGTAGTGACACGGATGTGCTCACCTGTAAAAATCCTTCGAGCGCTTAGGATTAGTACAGGCTGTGAATTTTGCAATATGTGTCTATCCTTAATCCTCAATAGAAAATAGAAAAAAGGGGAGAAGATTAGCATCCTTCCTGAGGATGCGTGGTTAAGAAATCACATAGTCTACAATTATCTGCTGACTGTTCAGTCTATCAACTAGGATGTAGCTTCATAAATCAAGATAAACACATCAGAATGAACCAATTATAAATAAATTCAGGCTGCTGTAAAAACTTTAAAGTTCATACTAGTCAACTCCACAAATTGGACATGTGCCCTCGAGAGACACTAAAAAGAAAAATCCTTAAAGAACTAAAAAGTTCTTTTTTATGCCTGTTTTATGTTTCCTCTTTTATGACAAATTGTAATGCCCTGAATCTTCCATAGAGAGACAAAACAGGTCCTAATTAAAAAGGCAGTTATCCAAATATATACATAAATCACGAAAAGGAAGCAAAACGGTTTTGACATGCTTATCCAACTATAATATGATAATTATTCTTTAGAATAATGGAGGAGAGTGTGGAAGTTTGAATGGAGCTCAGTGTTTGGGCAAACATTTCAAAAACTGCATTCTATCTCCACAAGTTAATATAAATATCTGAAACCACCTAACCAAATCAATGACAAAATGCCTTGCAGTTAGTTAGTTCACTAACTGCAAGGCATTTTTCAGACAACCGGTCAGCTAGATAAGTTTTTTCCCACCTTAAGACAGATCAGGAGATATAAAAAGCATTTCATTTTGCGACTAAAGAAACAACACAGTGTCCAACATTAGGGTCTACCTGGGTAAGCTGTAATACGGACATATCTTGTAGTATTATATAGCACTTAAAAACCATGAAGTGGAAGTTACTCATCCGCACGACCAATAAACATATAAAAAGATGCTCAACCTCATAGAAAATCAAAGAAATGTACATTTAAACCTAAAGATATATATTTTATAGGATTATCTGTAGCAAAAAAAAAAAAAAGACAATCCAGGAACAATCTAAATGTCCACCAATGGGGGAATGATTGCATAAGTTATGGTCTATCCATACCATAGATCACTATAAAAAGAATGAAGTAGAGCAATATGCATTGACAAGGAAAGATGTTTGCTATACATAATGGATTATTTTCAAAGCCACAGAATAATATGTACAGAGAAGTTTTCCTCTTAAATTTCAACGTCTACGGTTTCACAGAAATAAAAAAATACAATAAAAACTCCAGAAAAGAGAATGCCAGCTCTTCCCTCTACCAACAGATGCCATCGGCCAGGGCGAAAGGCTGTTTTAGACTCACGTCGTGAACAACTCACAGTCTATTACTCTACTGTGTTGCCATCCTTGTGCCCAAGTAATTTTTCCTACATTATCAATCCCAAAATAGCCAGTAAGTGTAAAGCCAGTGAGAATTTTGGAAGTACCACTAAGAGGCAAACAATTACAAAAGAAACAAATGTAGAAATAGTATTTACTTTGCAGTGGTGAGAAAATGAGGAATGCACTGTTGCATGTGCATATGGACGGAATTGTCACTGTGGAAACAGTTTTAAAGAACAAAAAAGAAAGCATGCAATATAGGAAAAGAGCTGTGCCTAGCCCATCGGAAAAAAAGAAAAAAAAAAAACGAAACTGCTGAAATGGAAAAAAGCTTTGCTCTGTGGAGAAATCATCAGAATCAAATCAGATCTCTCTCAGCTAATGTCTGGGTAAGCAGTGGTAAGAGTTAGTTTAAGTCTGAATTTAAGTCAGCCCTTGTGAATTTAAGAAGAGGGGAGTGAATGAGCCCCAGCACCAAGAGCACCCCCACCTGAGGAAACCCCATGTATCTGTGGACACATCTCCCCCCACCACAGGTTTCCACCCCAGGCTACAGCTACCTACTTCCCACACTCAGGTGTAAGACCCGCAAGCCAGAGGTGGGATGACAAGGCAAAGAGAAGAAAGGTGGCCTTGTGATTATTTTTCTTTAGTTCTAGAATCTGTTTCCCTCTGGCTTCCATGGTTTCTCCAGGGTCGATTTTAAAAAACAGGGCTGGCAACCTAAGCTAGTTCGTCATCGAAGCTTTGGGAGCTCACTGTGCCTTTTAAAATTTTGTTTTAAATTCTTGTTGAAGAATAATTTTCATGCAGAAAAAAAGGCACAGGTCTTAAGTGTCCAGTTTGACGAGTTTTGACAAATGTATAAAACAATAACACCAATACCTAAAAGAAGAAGTAGGACATTGTCTTCATGAACCTTCATGAACCTTTGCCAATCAAGCCCCTTTAGAGGTGACCACCGTTTTGATTTTTACAACCATGTGTTAGTTTCTACCTGCTCATGAACTTCCTATCAATGGAATTATACAGTGTTACTCATTTGTATCCTGCTTCTTGCACTCAACCCTAAACATATTTTTAAATCTAAAAAAAGATAGGTTGGAGGGTGGCAAAACTCATCTAGCTGAAGCCCTGGTGTCAGCTAAGTTCCATTTACTCTAGGGGTACTCCCACTTTACTGAGCATATACCCCCCTCTACTTATCTGGGGAAAAAAAAAATATCTGGAATGATGATTTATCTTAACACAAAAATTTGCAAGGAAGCATAATCGACTGCAAATAACATAGCAAACACTGAGTCCACGTAAAAAAATAAATGAGTATCACTCAAAATCCTGGTTTGAAATTCTCACTCTGAGTCCCCGAGGGGCAAGAAGAGATCCTCCCTACCCTGGGTTCTTGGCTTTGTGCCCTGTTTCCAACTTTCTTCCTCCCTGACAGGGCTTCCTAAATTTCCCAAAAGTCTGACCTCACCCTGAAAGCCCCTTTATACTTTTCAGGTGCAGGGGGAGCCTTCCAAATCACTTTCCGTTTACTAGAATTTTCTTTTCAACATTTTTTTTTTCTCCTCAAAAGAAACTTTTTCCTCCTGCTGGGAAAAAAAAAAGAAAACAATCCTTTCAGTTAAGAGGTCAGTGACCACGACCTCCAGAAATGGTCCCCGACAAATAGATCTGTGGATATACAGAAATCTCCAAGAATTCCCACAATAACAAACCGGGCTTTCCTTCTGTGGTTTGTGTGCACAGATGAGATCTTGTCAACAGACAGGAAGATTGTGGTTTCAACAGTTAACACGTGCGAAAGGGAAGGACGCCAGCTACCTCTGCGCTGGGGCCCCTGGCCCTTGCCGGTCTCTCTTCAGAGGCTGCCAGAGAGTGTCTCCCGTGTTCTCTGCCCACATCATTTCCAGACGGCCCATCTTGCAACCCATCTTGGACCACAGCCCCCTTGTGTCCCAAAGTGGCCTCTAATGTACCATCAAACCCTGCCCAAACCGCTTCTGTCCCTAGGCGCCAGTCACATTGGTCACCCCCGCCCAGTGCTGGCATCATCACATTGCTCAGACACCCAGCTCACTCTGATGGCCCCTCCTCCAGGCTTCTGCTTCGAGTTTCCCAGGCTGTTGCCAACTCCTTAGCAACTTTCAAAGATAAACAAAGCTAGACCTCAGTTAAAACGGCAAAAAACAAGATTTTTCTCAGTAACTGATAGTTTGGAAATTGCTGAGCTCTGTTCCAATTTATGCAGGGCATTTTAAAGGGAGAGTGAGAGAGAAGGGAGGGGAAGAGACTAGGAAACTGCGCCCTATCCTTCCTGATGGTTATGTTTCAAAGGAATGGCTTTCAGCTACTTGGGAAAGACCCTCTTGAGTTGTAAGAGATGCACGTACCTCTCAAAGGGACAAAGGAATGAATTGTGAGCCCTTTCTTGTAAATGCCCTAAGGAAAGGAGGTCAGAGGCATATAGCCAGGTGTTGGCTAGAATAAACAGTAAATTCTTTTGACAGCCCTGAGCAGTCAGAAACTCAAACAGAGGCTAGGTGGTTCCGGGATACTGCCTTAGGCTGCTGGAAGCCAAGCTAGGGGTTAGTCAGGTCTCTTAGTGCAGGGGTTTGGTTGGAGTCTTCATGTGCCAAGAGTTCTTGCAGTTCTCACTACCCATCACTCAGATCCCCACCCTTGCGCTCCTGAGCTTACCGCTGCTCCTCGCCTGTCTGCCACCACCCCTACTCTTGCCCACAGCTGCCAACAGCACCACCACCAAATGCCACTTACACATCTACGCTGTCGCTCGCCTGTCAGCGGCTGTCAGGGAAAGGACTCAACTCTTTCTGTTGCTTGGGCTCTGGATGCTACAACTCTCTCAGCTTTGGTGCACAGAGCACTCTCTCCCCAGTGTAACCGCGAGCCACCACCATAATGTTCCAGTTACAGCAGTTACCCTGTGCAAGAGCCCCTGCTCACATCCACCCAAGGCCCCACATCTGAGCTTGGAGGGGCCAGATTCCTTCTTCCCCACTGTCACCTCTTCTTAGAATGCAGTCCACGTGCAGTTGAACTTATGAGGATTCACCCACCCCATCCGCACACCAAATACGCTTAGATACATTCTATACCCAAGTGAGAGCAAAGTTCAAATTATTCCCCCATAGGCTCCTAAGCCTATGTCAATAAACAGCTCTAACCTTAAGACAGGTTTTATTTTACAATGTTACCTGTGTGGATTTTGTTCCTGAATCCTTCCCCTCATCAAGAAGCAGTTAGAGCATGTGAAGCTCACCATTCCAAAATCAACGGACGATACAGCAAAACAAAGAGTCCATTCATACCTTTGAAATTTATGGCCAAAGCTATATTTGAAAGAGGGTGGGGAGGGACGGGGAGGAGGGTATTGAATTTTACAATCTAAGTCATGAAAGATTTAGAGCATAGAATTTATGTCTCAATAAATTCAGAAGAATGTTCAATAAAGTAAGAGCAGCTTTTCCAGCCCCAAGATTAAGAAGCGAGCAGGGAAGTTTAGGTGTTGGTCTGTCACTGAAAAGGGGCCATCCTCAACCCCTGGCCCATTCTTGAGAGTGGGAATGGAATCCACAAAGGCTCACTGAAGACCCAAGAGCAGAGAAGACCAGAAGATGTACCAGTTAGTTTCTAAAGTTCAATTTTTGGGCCCCTCACTTGCATAGGCCTCTTCCCAAGCTCTATGCCAACTTTTATATCAGTATTTTTTTTATTTTCTTTAGAGAGGGCCCCAAGAACCATATAAGCTCCAGGATCTGCCCCCTAAAGGGCCCTTAGCCTCACTCCTGAGCAGAGCATGGGGAAGAAGCAGGCCAAGAAGACCTACACCTGCCATATATAGAAGAAGCCCAGGCTAGACTATTGGAGGATAAGACCACAAGGAGCAGTGATTCATCCTAGCCGAGGCCCCAACCAACCTGCCAGGTGACTGCAATCGTAGAGTGATCCCAAGCAAGACCAGCAAAAGAACCCTTGAGCCCTGCCCAGTACAGCCCAAATAACTGACCCACAAAAGCCTGAATAAATCAAATGGTTGTCATTACAAGCCATTAAGCTTGAGAATGGTTTACTACACAGAAATAGATAACTGATATAGTGAATTTGGGCAAAACATTAATTGGAAAAAAGAAATAAATAACATAATCATTTCTACAGCATGAGTCATATTTTTAAAGATGGACATACCTATGTATTCTTTACAAATGTAGAGACAATGTCTGGAAGATCATGCAAGAGACTGAACACTGGTTGGGGAGGGGAGCTGTGAGGAAGGGCATATTTTTATATGTTTAAGTGCATTACACTTATCATAAAAGGAAATTCCCCCAAGTATTTGAGTATGTACCAGGCACTGTACTGGGCATCAAGATCAAAAAGTTAGCTAGACATCGTCCCTGCCCACGGAAAGCTCCCAGCCTAACGGTGGCAAACATTCAGACAGACCAGCTGAGTGATGCGGACATTGTGATAGCGATCTGTGTGGAGAGAGGGAAGGCACGAAGAAGGAAATGACCAATTCTACAGGGCAGGGTGGGCAAGGAGCACCCCAAGACCGATTGAAAAAGTGCACAGAGGAGGCTGAAAACTAAGTAAATGCTTGTTGACTAAAATGGGACAGGACCCGAGAGTAGGGGCAGAGTGGGTGGCACTTCCCCTCTCTGGGTTTCAAATCTTCATCTCTGAAGTGAAAGAATTGGGCTAAATTATCTTGGGGGCCACTTTCAGTTCTGAAACTCTAGACCTTTCTCCACCTTCTCTCTGCTCAGGTGGCATGTTCCTCACACAGTAAAAATTACAAAACTAATACCACATCTAGGGGGAGCTCAACGTACGAACGGAGCTGTACATCAGGACTCAGGGGTGTGAGTTTCTTAGTCAGATTTCTGCAGGCAAATATTGTTTTGTGCTTCTGTGACTGAAATGTCACGTGTGGATTTCAGATGTCAGGCGGTAGGGAGGAAAAATTTTCCTACACCCATCTTAAGTTCTCAGCTGGGGCTCTGTAACAAAAGACAGATTAATAAGAGAACAAACAGAACTTTATTAACATGTATATCTCAGGCACATATGGGAGAAACTCAGGGGTGAATAACTCAAATTGGTGGCTTAGAACTCAGGCTTCTGCAGCATCTTCGACAAAGAACAATACATTTGTAGAGAAAGGGCAGGACAAAGAAATGGTTTTAGGCTTCCAAGGGAGACAGTATAGAGAGCTTTCCCTGCATCTGCTGGTTCATAATTGCCTTCAGCTCAAAATAATTCTTATGTTAAAGAGGCATATTTTGGGGTGAAAGATTCCAGCTTCCTTCACAGTTTACGTGGACCAGCCGTTGAACTGCAGATGAAATCACTGGGAAAAATTGAGAATTACAAAACAGAGGAACGTGTCTTATTCTAGCACCCAAGGCGACTTCCTAGAACCTCAGCAGGGACATGCAGTGAAATGAAAAAGTCGCTGGAGTCAGCCAGTCTAGATCCAGCTGTGTGATCACGGGCGCATTATTCTCTCCGAAACCAATTATTCTCTGTGTCTCCATGAATATGTAACCCAAATGGAATCGATCCTCCTTGGGCCGACCCAAGACTTAAAGTCAGTTTCATACATAATCACCTTAAAACACACACACAGACACACACACACACACACACACACACACACACACACACACCCAACTTCAAAAGGCAAAGATGAGTAATGAGTGTTTTTCCTGAAAGTTTTAAGGAGGGAATTACAGTGCATATTACATAGCAAAACTTCCAGAAAAAATAAATCTTGGCTGTGTAGGGATGGAAAAATAACTTTCCATTTATACTTCTGAGTTCTTGGCTGAGACCACTGTAATAAAAGACAGATTAAAAGAGAAAAGCAAACAGAAGTTTATTAACATGTATATCTCGTGTATACGAGAGAGATACCCAAGAAAAATGAGTGGCCCAAAGAGGTGGCTTTGGAATTAATAGGGAAAGGGGAGAGAGAGTGTAGGTTTCTTAGGGGCGAGTACATGATTTTTAGGAAAGATGAGTTGGCCTTTAGAAGAACTCATGGGAGATACGACAGTTTGTGACAAAGTTTGTCTTGGTGTGCTTTTGTCACAGAGGGGGGAAGAATTCCCCCTCTCTACCCTTTCTTTGTTCTTACAGCTAGACTAATAATAAAATAATAAAGCTGACACAAGACTAAATTAACAAGAGAAAAACCAATTTAAAATTTGCACACAGGAGAATCACAATACGATGCTTAGTTCATAAAATTAGGCTCAAAGAAATGACAAACCAGGCACCTTTTTAGACTTTATAGACAAAGAGACAAATTTGTGAGAAGTTGACAGGACAAAGAAAGTTAGTGTTCATTGGAAAGGAATCTAAGCAAGGTTTAGGTATTTCATTAATGAGGAATTTAAACAAAGTAGTAAATTAGAAAAGAGGAAGTAAGTTCGATTGTATGGACTTTTCAGCTCTGAGTTGTTTAGCTCTAGCAATAAGGAGTGTCCTCCAGGTGCATGAAGGACACCTCTTTGTGGGAGATCTATTTTCTGCAATCGGGAAGACGAGGGAGGATCGAGGTGCCCTCTGGCACTGGCTGCTTATTGAGTAACCTTAATTCGAAGTAACCAATATGTCATCGTGGGAGATTTGGGGCCAGCCTGGCTTGGGACCCCACTGTGGCCTCTTCTCTGGTGATAAGAGTCAATCTCCTCTGGTTGATGAAACTCCCAGAAAGGGGATTTGTGACAACTGAGCTCCTTTTGGAGGACTTATCTTTAGGCAGAGAAGGGGAGTGTACGGAAAGCCTCTTCAATAGACCAAAGTTTGGTGTGAAATGTGTCCCAAACTCCCGGTCATTGGCATGTTCTGCTGCCCTTTAGCGATTTCTTCACCTCTCTCTCCCTTCAGCAGCTGCCACAGGGGGTCCTCGCTCTGTCTTCCTCGCCTCTCTCCCTCCCTCTCTCTTCCAGCCTCTCTGGGCCCTCTCAGCTGCTGTCATTAAAATGCTCTTGGTCTCAAAAACTGGAGGAAAAACTGACCTCACCAAGTCCTTGTGAGGATTAAGGAGACAAGTACGTCGAGCGCCCAGCACAGAGTAGCAAATACGTGTTCCTCTTTCCACCTTCCTTTCTCCTGGACCATAGTGGACAGAGTCGAAAATGGGACAGAAAAGCAAACTGCCCTAAAGAGAACTGTTGATTACTTAAAACTAGACTGTACTGAGATTTTTCAAGCTAACTCCGCATCTCCCCCACTACGTCCTTCCAAAGTCCCCACAATCCTACTTCACCCAGTCATCCCATTGACCTCAAACACTACACCTTGTGTCTGCTTCCCTACCTGACTCCTACCCCACCTGTTCTCAGCTACCTACCTGTAGGTGTTCATGGACTTCCCTACGGAGGCAGGCAAGTTACTACCTGCTCTGTTCTCGAATTTCTCTCTGTGTCCTACTCAACGAAGCAGGTAGTAGTAAGTAGGGTACAGAGTTCCAGTCCCTGTGAGCCAAAACCAGTTGCACCCAGTGTTGCCTCAAAACATGCTGTGTGGCAGTTTCTTATAAAGTTATGCATGCATCTACCATATGACCCAGCCATTCCACTGCTGGTCTTACCCAAGAGAAAAGAGAGTATACATTCGCAAGAGATTTATACACAAATCCACCCAGCAACTTTATTTGTAATAATCAGAAACTGAAAACGACCAGAATGTCTGTCAACAAGAGAATGGACAAACCACGGTCACTCCGTACAATGGAACCAGCTATAAAAAGGAATGAACTACTAATACAAGCAACCACACAGATGAAGCTCAAAAATATGCTGACCGAAAGAAGCCTGCCACAAAAGCGTACATACTAGGTGATTCCGTTTATATGAACTTCTAGAAAAGGCATCTATGGTGACAGACAGCAGATCGGCAGTTGCTTGGGGCCAGGGTTGGGGAAGGGGATAACTGCAAAGCAGCAGGAAGAAACTTTGGGGGCTGATGGAAAAATGTTATCTCTTCTTGGCAGCAGTCATTACCCATGTGTATACACTGTACACTTAAAATGGGTACATTTCACTGCATGCAAATTATACCTCAGTGAAACTGAGCTTTCAAATACTGTTCTGTTTCCGCCTGGCTCTCAGAGGCAGGTTCTGAATGTAACTGGATTGTAACAACTGAAAGAAGGCACTGTCCCCATATCTCGGAGAAAGCCAACCCCCATGCCAAACCTGGGGGCCCTGGAGCAGGCTCCACAGCAGTCTCTCACCCAGGGTCCAGTTTATGCGAGTTCGAGACCCGAGAGAATGATTATGTTTCGTAGCTCAGTTCACCATGCCAAAGGTCATCCTGCTGCTGGCTGAGAGCAAGCCTGAACTATTTCAGGCCCAAGGGCAACATCCTTGAGCAGTTTCTATCTGGAAAGAGTGGGAGATCGCCATGGCAACCTGTCCCAGTCCCAGTCCCTGGCAGGGCTCCAAGGCACACAAATAAAGCCATTGGAATGTGGTACAGAGTTCAGGGCGGGGCAATTTGAAAGCTGCCAAGTTTTCATGAAAATCAACAGTGTGAGGCCTCAGCCACTGGAAGGTGTCACTAGGGAAACTTGGGTCCCAACAGGATCAGCCCAGGGACGTGCAACACATTCTTTCACACACACGTACACACACATACACCCTGCTAGGGGACAGCAGTACAGCTTCTTGAAAAAGAGGCCTAATGAAACCACAACTCTGTCTTTAGAGCCTGACAAACAGAGATTTCAATGTCTACAGTCATTTCTTTGTAACCTCAGGCAAGTTTCTGAACTGGTTAATCACATGACTCACTCCCTCCCCTTCTCCAGGTCTTTGAACAGAGGTCACCTTCTCCGTGAGACCTTCCCCGATCACCTAAGATCAAGTCGCAGCCTCTGCTCCCCCACCTCAATCTCCCGCACTGCTTTATTTTCCTCGATAGCACTTAGCACCACCTAACATACAATATATTTTGCTGATTTATTGTTAAGATGTCAACCAAGCGTTAAACCAGGCTTTGCTAAAAAAACATGACAAAGTTTTATTCAAGGGTCTTAAGCTAGTGAATTGCAACTTGGGAAACACTATCGGGCAATTCCCAGCTTGTTATGAAGAAAAGAGAAAAGTTGGTCATAAAAAGCACGTTTTTGAGAAGACTTGGTCCTGCATTTTTACTTTCTGATCTGGTCTGGGGTGGCGATCTTCCAGACGTCTGGGGGTCTAGACACAAGGACATTCTTTCCTAAGTTCTTCTATAGGATTTATGTATCTCCAGGCATTGACACACAACTGAAAAGTTCAAAGATGTAGGTTGCCAGGCGAATTTAAAAAAAAAAAATCATTTTCCTCATTTTTAACCCACTCTGATTTTGCGACTCCATTTTTATTTCTTCCCTCTTTCCTCAGATGTCAGCTCCACGAGAGCAGGGATTTTGTTTTGTCTGTTTTGTCCATGCTCTATCTCCAATGCCTAAAGCAGTGCCTAGCACATAGTAGGTACACAGGGAACATTATAGGGGCTTCTCTGAACATCTGTGTTCTCATCAGCAAAGCAGGGATTAACATGGAGTTAACATAGGAGTTAAAGGAGCCAGTTAAGGCTGTGGGTTAAGTGTCCAGCCCTCAGCAGGAGCACTAGTGTCATTTACAGTTAAAGCCTTCATTTAGCACTTTGGTCCACATTTAAGAACAGCTTTCAGAGGATCTTACCTTGCCTCCCTGACTGCTAAGCCCAAGATCTTACTCATGTCCCAGTTCTGCAAAACCACTAGATGTCACAAACAGGGGAATCAGTGATTCAGTCCACAGAGGCATTTTCCTGTCTCTAACTATTTGTTAGGAGACTGAGTAAATGAACTAACTCATTCATAGGAAAACAAAGTCTTCAAAAATGTAAAGAGAATTTGAACGAGCAAAAAATTATTTGACCTGTAAAAGGAGAGAACAGGCATTTCTTGCATCCTTAACATGTACGAGGTGGCATGGTAGGCACCTGACATGTCTTATGTTGTTTCATCCTTGTGTCAGTCTTACAAGGGAGAAATCTAGGAATGAAGAAACTGAGGCCAGGAGGTCAGGACAGCAGCCTGAGACCTCACAGCATTAAGTAGCAGGGCAGAAGTTGAACTCAGAATTGATCAAGCCCCAAAGCCTGTGCTCTAGCTGTCTCACCCCACCTTCTTCGGAAACTCACTTGGGTAAAGGCCTCTCTGCCAAGATAGGAAGGTTAGATATATTCTGGAGGCAATTCTAAAAATAAAAAAGCAACTGAGTGTAAATATGTGGGAACTACTAAGGAAGGAGGAATTATTGGTGTCTCAGATAAATCAAAAAAGCTACAAAGAGGAGGTGGACCTGCTTCAGGGACTTTTATTTCTGGTTTATTAACTCATCTTTGCAGAGGTTATCACTGGCTTTTGTTTCCAACACATGACAATGAACAGCACATTCTATTCACATGAGTTTTCCATCTTGTCATATTTTCAGCAGGTCATTCCTTTGAGATCCTTTCTTTTTATTTATAGGCTTTTGCATCATTTCACTGCCAGAACTTAGCATGTCCTGACAATAGCCACTTTCTGAATGGCTGGACTCTCCAGCACCATAAACCCTTAAGAGAGCAGAAAGCATGGAATTTGGATCCTGCTTAAACCAATTCTGCATGACTTGGTTCAGTGACTTCACATAGGTATCCTGAAAAGTATTTACACCATGGAAACCAATAAATGCTATAAATCAAGACTTTTCCCCCCCAGAGAGCCTATTGTTAAAACATTGCACCAACACATACTGGCTTAGCTATTGTGAAAGAACAGAAAGAATCCTGGCTAGAAGTCAGGAAACTTGAGTTTTAGCCTGGTGTAATTACTAACTCACTGTAAACCTTAGACTAGTCATTTCACCTCTTTGGGCCTCAGGTTCCTTATAGACTAAATGCAGGGAGACTGACTAGTTTCAAAAACCAGGATCACTATGTCCTGAGTTATTTCCCAAAAAGAAAACGGCTTGGAAATTCTTCAAGCAGTTTTCAATATTAAAAAAGAAAAGAAAACCATGCATGAATTCCCCTGATAAGCCCAAGTAGGTTAATTTAATAAATAAACTGTATTTGGTAGTTAAAATCTTTCCATATCTAAAATCTGAAACTCAAGGGGAAGATAATAAAAATAGTCAGCCCTCTATTCCCTTCAATCCAATGGATCGAGCACCTGAAATGAGGCAGTTACTGTTGGTCACTGACGTTATCATGCTGAAGAAGTCCAGTCCCTTGGAACTTGCAGACTAAGGAGGCAGACAGACAAGCAGGCATGCATCGCAATGCATGGAATTCATGTACCGATAGGGTAAGAACCAGGCTTTAAGAGAGCATACAGCAGGGGCACTATCAATGTGGAGAGAGTCGAGGATGGCTTTTTGGGAAAAGGGACGTCTAATGGGGATTAAAGTCTGGAGGTCAAAGACAGTGGAAACGGGGGGAAGTCAGTCATTTCCAGAGAGCAGCTGGAAAGCATGGTACAAGTTACTGCTGGAAAGGCACAGAGGTGTATATCAGGTAAGGGAGTTCCGAAGTTATCTTTAGAATACTGGCGGGCCATTGAAACGTGTAAACGAGGGAGTAATTTGAGTTTTAGAAAGCTCCTTTAGGCTGTTGCATGGAGAACGAATGGAAAGGAAGCAACACTGGAAGCTGGGAAATCAGCTCCGAGGCTCTTGTGCCAAAATGAGAGTCTTGTGACCTGGGGTAGAGCATGTATTAGTCTCCTGAGGCTGCCACAACAAAGTCCCACAAACTTGGTGTCTTAAATAACAGAAATGTATTTTCTCATAGTTTTGAGAAGTCCAAGCTCAAGGTCTCGGCAGGGCCATGCACCCTCTGGGACTCTGGGTAGAATCTTCCTTCCTTGCCCCTAGCTTCTGGTGGTGGCCGTCAATTTTTGATGCTCCTTGATTGCAACTGCCATCACTCTAATCTCCGCCTCTGCCAACACATGGTGTTCTCCCTGTGTGTCTGTCTGTTCACATCATCTTCTTATAAAGACACCAGTTTTATTGGATTGAGGACACCCCATCCCCACTCTGGCAAGATTTCATCTTAACTAATTTTGTCAGCAATGACTTTATTTCCAAATAAAGTCACATTCTGAGGTTCTGGGGGTTAGGACTTCAACATATATTTTGGGAGGACACAATTCAACTCCATAATAGGGAAAGATTTAAGAAATTTAATCAATAAGACTTAGGAGTTGATTATGAGGGACAAATAAAAGCTAGAAGTCAATGGTGATGTTTACACAGTGATTTTGAGCAGATGGTGGTCAGACGAACTGAGTAGGGAACTCAGGAAGAGAAGTAGATTTCAGGGAAAGGTGATGAGTTCCATTTTGGATGCATACCAGCTGCCTTCAGGACTACACAGACTGTGCCGAACAGCCCTGGGGGTTCTTTGACAATCCAAACTTTCAAGATCTTAGCAGCTTTCCTCTATTTGTCTCAGTTCCATGAATAACCCTATCAAATATCTTGTCCAGATAGTCGAGATAGGGCTGAAGAATGGCAGAATGTGCCACCCCAAAATATGCCACTTTGGCATAAGGATTATGCTAAACTAAAGATACTTGAAAAACAGTAGTTACAAGAAGTATACTCTGACCCTCCTCTCCCTTTTCTTCCTAAAAGCAGGAGATAAAACTCCCATGGGAAAGACTTCCTCCCATACAAGGAAGAAACATTCTTATCACCAGAGATGAAGGTCAAGGCAAAGAGAAACCTGTACAAACAGACCTTGTTAAAATAACTCTTCTTCCTTTAGTTACTTTTCCACAATTGCCTGTCATTGTTCAACCTGTATATAAGCATTTGGGCCTATCTCATTTGGGGTGTTCATTTTCCTGTGGGGGCTCTGTAAAGTTTTGTGTCCCTTACAGAGCCTTTAAGTCTAGAGACAACTTTTTTTTTTTTTTTTTTTTGTTTACCTCTGTATTGTGCTAATCCTCTTCTCACTTAATTTAAAGATCTCTGTCTTGAGACAATTTAAAATCTTAGGTGTAGGAAGGCTGGAGTAGAGAAGGAACCGGCCTTAACATCCTCTCTGCTGATAGACTTACTCCCTTAGGTAATTCTCATAGAAAATCCTTTCAAAAGGCCTGACTCTCTTTTGAAGGACTTTGCTAAAAGGGCAGAACTCGCCAGTACACAGCAACCTTCTAAATTTTTTTCTACCATTTCCTCTAGGTTTGATTGGCATGACTCTGTGCTGATATAGCAGGCAATAGACTGTTTAAACGCCACTGTATAACAAGGGTCACCAGCTTTCCAGCCTGCAGTGGTAGGACCTCAGTAACTACCATTCTACCTCCTCGAGTCCAATTCCACAACTTAGAGTCTATTATTTCCAGAAACCACCTTAAAATATTAAAATCTATATGCATTAAGGTTCCTAATTGTAAGCAACAGAAGCTACTTCCGGCTGATTAAGCAAAAAATAGAAGTCTTAAAATGATATCAATAGCCCACCGAATCTCTGTGAAACTAAAGAAATTGGCTCAGGATTAAACTTCCAAAAAAAATATCTAAAACCAAAAACCTGGCCTGAAGAAGAAACCGCTGCTCGGCTGCCACCACCACGACACGTGAATGCCATCCTTTGTGCACTGGCCACCACTGTAGCAGTAAAGTTATCACTCCTGCATCAAGAACTCAAGTCAACTTGCAACTACCGCATTCCTGAAAGCCAGTCACCTCTGTCATCACCCTGACCAGGAAAATGCCTGCTTCCTCAAATTGGTCCCTTCTGAATCAAAATCTCATGGGGGTGAGTCTCGTGGGAACAGAATAACTCACAGGCTTGAAGCCTGACCATAAAACAGACTGGGAAACACCTCCGTGGGTTTTACCTTGAAGAGATGGAGCTCATGAGAGTGGAAATTCCCCAAACAGAACAAAACGTGCTAAGAAGCCAAACAATATGAACTCTCTACTACAAGGTCCATAGGGGGCATAAGGATTATTTTGTGGAGCAATCCGGGATATGATGAATATGCATATCTATAGCTTGAGGTGGGGGCTACCTGGGTTAGGGAGCATAGAGATGGTATTATAGGTTGAACTGCATCCCTGTAACATTCATCTGTTGAGGTCCTAACCTCCAGCACCTCAGAATGTATCCTTATTTGGAGATAGGGTCTTTGCAGAGAAAATCAATTTAAAATGAGATCATTAGTGTGGGCCCTAATTCAGTGTGACTGATTTCCCTATAGAAATGGGGAATTTGGACACAGACACACAAACGCAGAGAACGCCATATGAAGATGAAGGCAGAGATCCATGAGTCAAGGAATGTAGAGATTGGCAAGAAACCACCAGAAGCTAGGAGAGAGGGGAAGAACAGATTTTCCCTCACCACCCTCAGAGGGAACCAACCCAGCTGACACTTTGATCTTAGACTTCTAGCCTCCAGAACTGTGAAACTGTAATTTTATTTGAGTCACCCGGCCAGTGGTGTTTTGTTACAATGACCTTTGGAAACTAATATAGATGATAAATTAAGCCATGGGATTAGATCAAGCTTTCCTAGGAAGACAGTGTTGATATAAAGGGGACGAACAGCAAAGGAAAGAGAGGACTAATATCTGGGGGACATACTGAAGGAAAAGCACCTCTTCTATTGTGAAAGGAGGAAACCTGGGCACACATTGCCTGAGACTGAGTTCCTGAGAAGCAGACCCTGAGATGCAGCTTCCTGTGCAGTGATCTATTAGGAACCATTCCTAGAAATGACCTAAAGGGAAGTGGGAGGAGAGGGCAGGAAGGGAGAGGGCTGAGCAAAAATGCAATGACAGCAAAGTACACAAAGGGCAACTTGACATGGGCTCACCCCACAGGGGAGCTCTCACACCTCTGAGTTATCCCAATCCCAGGGCAAGGTTGCTGGGGTATTTAGGCTCCCAAACCCATCAGTCATAGGTTAAGAACTGCCCTTTTGGGGGAGGGGGCAAATCTCCAGCCACTTCTGGTTCTCCATGAAGGCAGCCTAAGAGCAGTCCTCAGACAGAAACAGAGGTGCTGGCTGTGGGGAGTGAAAGCACATGGGGAGCTGGTGTGCCCCAGACAGTGAAGGAGTCCAAGGTGACATGGGCAGAGCTCTGACAGCTTCTGCTGCATAGAGGTGGGTTGGCGACACATTAAGTGATTAACACGTTAAAGGTTCTATATTTCCTTCTATTCAATGGGTAGGACATTTGAGGAGAATGAAGAGGGTTTAAAGTATGAAAGAGAAAGCTGATTAGGAAATTACAGAAAGATCACCAAGCAACAATGAAGACCCAGCTGAGAGAGCCCATGACCTTGTCATGGCACAAATACCAACATTATCCGGGTAGGACATAGGGACATTGGGGAAAAAGAGGGGAGACTGGCAAAGAGGTGGTGAAGGCGTTCTGTCTTTACTGGGTAGGAAAGGAACTTAGAACAGAGACAGCGAATACATAGAAAAGGAGACAGCAGAAGGGCCAGAGGACTGGCCATTTCAACAAATTCGAAGAACAGTTGTAGTGGGAGCAACTGGGTGAGAAAATGTGGAAGGATGGGAGGGTGTGGTCATGGTGAGAGATCTGATTTCAAGATTTAAGAAATGTGGGAGTTCAAGGTCATGCAAGGTCCAGGGTGTGACCATAGTGGTGGGTACTCTAGATGGAGCAGAGGTAAACATCATTGTAGTCGAGGGGGTCAAAGAGCTCGCAGGACGCTCTCGAATAATTAAATGAAGAGATGTACCATGTTCATAGATTGGAACACTCAACATTGTTGACATACTTTAGTTACCTTAAAACCATGAATGTCCATCATCAATAATTCATTGTTTAAAATGATGGTTTACATTTTACATCATTAACATTTGAAAAGTGTAAGCATTTTATTGGGACACTCTATTGTTGAATGTGTTTGATTTCAGTGTGGGCTCAACAACAAAATGAGTCATTTCTGAGCCTGCAAGGAGATGACCAGAACCTGAATTGTGGTGGTTCTTTTATGAGGGAACATCCTAGCAGTGAGCAAATCTCTTTGACTCCTCTATAGCTGTAACAATTCAGGATTAAGCCTCCGTTTCAGTGGTAGAAGCAATATGTGAAATCTCCTTTGAAGATGGTATTAATGAAACAGTCTCTAGTGCGAGACTGTTTCTAGTGTGAGAAATCTTCAAATCTCTTACCTGTAAAATGAAATTCCCTTGCTCCTGGATAATAGAACTGATTTATAGATAAAGTTAGAACTTTAGATCATTGGAAGGTAGAACCGTATTACAGATAAGGTTAGAACTTTAGATCACTGGAAAGTTAACTAGTCACATGAAAGTCATTAACAGTTCTCATGCCCTGGGGCACTCAAAAATTAAGAGTCATGTTGAAGAGAAGAAGCCAGCCAGCAAGGGAGACTGAAAAGGAATGTCCAGCAGGATGGGAGGAATGTTCAGGGGCGTCCTTCCTAAAAGCCAAGTGAAGAAAGTATACTAGGTAAGATATTAATCAAAATCCAATCAAAGAAAAGAAAACCGGTCCAGGTATTTTGAACAGAAGAAATTAATAAAGGAACCGGCTACCAGAGTATTAGAAGGGATGGAGGTACAAAGGAGGGGAGGGGAGATTACTCAAAAATTATGAACGTCAGGAAATCATCACCAGCCCAGGCTAGAGAAGCAAAAATGTTACCCAAAGTTCAGAGGCACAGTGTTCCTAAGATTCCTGGGGCTGTTGGAGCCCAGTTGTCTGAGCAGAAACCCAGGAGCCTGTACTTGCAGGCCACGGCTCCTGTCCCTGTAGCCACCACCCAGATCCATTGCTGTCATTGTCACTAGAAGCAATGCTGTCATCTCAGCTGTGCTGCTCCCACTGCTGCCAAAGTTGCCTTCAGAAGCCAGAGGCAGGAAGGGAGTCAATTCTCTCCTCCTTCCATCTTTCAGTACCTTTCGTTGACAAAACCTAAACAGAAACCTACTAGTACGAGAGCCTGGAAAATCTAATTTGTCCTTCTCTGATACATAGCAGAGCACGGAAAGGTGGATAAGGGCTGAGAGCACAGGCACGTGACTAGCACAATCTATACCTTCGGTTACTGGGCATCCATTCTCATTCTTCTACCTATATTTAACTTTCATACAACAATAACTATAACAACTTCATGCTTTCCTTCCTAAGAATATGCAATAATCCTTTCCACAGGGACTCACTCTCTCCCCCCGCCAAAAAAAAATATATATATATATAGTGAAATATAAAATCCATCTCTGTATTCATCTCTGGGTGATGTTAAATCCTCTTTTAGACCAATCACAATGCCATCTGAATATTTTATAACTCAGAGACTAAACTGAAGTTTATTACCGACATTGTCTTCATCTTATATTGCTCTTGTTTATAAACCTTTCATAGCTCTCTATTATCTTCAGAGTAAAGTCAAAATACCATAGCTTGGAGTTTAAGGACCTACCAAGCTAGATAGACCCATATTTTATTTCTCAAACACATCTTCTATATTTCTCCCTTTGAGCCTTTGAGCTAATCATTTCCCCACCCAAAATGCATTCGCCATCTTTTTTTCTTTTCTGCCTCCTCTGCTCTAAGCCTATTCAATTTTCAAGGCATGGTTCAGGTTCAATGCCTCCACACAGCCCTCTCCCAAAGACACCAGCCCTCAGGACTCTCTCTACTCTGAACTCTTCTAGTCTGTGCCACTGATAGAGACCAACTAGCCTTCCTGGCTCCCCCACAGCACCTAATGGCAAACTGCCTCCCACATATCCATTTACTAGCTGATACCCAGCTGCGGAGGGTAGGGAAAATGAATTGGCAATGCAAGGGTGGCTATTAATTTGGAGCCCAAGGCACTTGCTTCCCAATATCAGCTTCCTGCAGCCTCCCTTAGGCCCCACTAAGTCTCTCTGCCTGTTTGATTCTGAATTACAGTTTGAAGTAGTTCATCAATTCTCCATAGCAACCTTCAAAGGAGTTCAGTTGGCCACCAGAGACGCTGTTCTCAGATTACTGCCAAGCTAGCAACCTGGTTGAGAGTATTAGTAAACCACACGGCTTGCCAGCTAATATCAAGTCAAAGACAGAAGCAAACAAAATGTGTTCAGATGGGTGTTGCTCAACAGGAAGTATTTGCCTTGAGAAAAAGTGAAAAACACTAAAGTGCATAGACCCAGAACTAAACAAAATTTTGCTTAGCCTTTCCGAGCCTGTTCCTGACACAGATAAGAGAAGCAAAATAGTCATAAATCTTCTTTCCCTATGGAGGTTTTACGATGTTGTTCAGAATGCTAACTCCTACCAACAAAGAAAATTGTTCAAAAACACAAAGGGCCATTAGCAAAGAACCAAGACATGGTTCTTGTCGCACTTCCTCCCTGGAAGAAGTATGTCCCTTTTCCTCTCTGGATCCCAGGTTCATAATCCAAAAAATGAGGAAGTTAAACTATATGATCTCAAGCTGGTGGCTGGAGCCAGATCCAGTCTCCTGGAGGAACCGTGTCTCCTGCAGCTTTGGGTGTCACCTGTTGTGCCAGGTGCACAATGCTGTACAAGAGGAGATGCCATTTGAATGTTGGGAGAAGGAATGCCAGAGCTGATGGCCACATATTATCCAAACAAGAGAAATATGTAGGCTGGGGACCCTCTAAACTCTCCTCCAGGATGGACTTTCTGGTTCTCCTCTCGTTCTCCCTGGCTTTGGTGCCGAGTGCTGGTGTTATGATCTGTATAGGCTTGAAACCCATTACCTGAAAGGCCCGATCAGGGGAGGCGCACAGGTATTTTCCCGTATACTCCAGAAAGCCTTCAGAGGGCTTGCTTCACGACCTCTTTCATACATGAAACTTCACAATCCTACATCTCATTTTGCAAGGGATGGTTTATGCTGAATACGCCTGAGAAATATCTGGCTCCTGTCAGGAGCTGGAGTTCTCCTTGTATTACCTTCTTCTGCCCTATCTGCTGCCGACAGTAAACCTTCTGCCCTATCTGCTGCCGATAGAAAACCTTAGGTTTTCTCACACCCTAAGTTGTGTAACCGGCCCTGGTACCGTAACGAAAGCAAATAAATTATTGTTTCTTCGAGTTTATAAATTCAGTGATGTTCTCAAAGAACGTGAGGTGCTCTGCTTGTGTCTTAAGGAAAGAGATGCGATCCAGGCACTGGCACGTGTGTAACCGGTGTGTGCACCATTTGGACCATCACTGTGTTTGGGTGAACAACTACATCGTGGCCTGGAATGCCAAATACTTCCTCCTCTACTTCCTGACGTTAATGGCCTCAGCTGCCACCGTGGCCACTGCGAGCACTGTGTTTCTGGTCCAGTTGGTGGTGTGGTTGAACTTGTACCTGGAGACTTACGTTAATGACCTGGGACACTTCCAGGTTATTGACACCATCTTTCTTATTCAGCACCTGTTCCTGACCTTCCCAAGGACTGTCTTCCTGCTGGGCCTTGTCCTGGTGCTGAGCTGCCTCCCGAGTGGATACCTGTGCTTTGCTCTTTACCTGGCCACCACCAACCAGACCACTGACCAGTGGTACAGAGGTGACCAGGCCTAGTGCCAGTGTTGCTCCCACGTGGCCTGGCCCCCATCAGCAGAGCCCAAGTCACGGGAATATTCACTCCCTTGGGCTTTGGAGCAATCTTAGAGAGATCATTCTACCTGCAGCTGCACATTATGAGAGAAAGAAGAAATAAGAATGAGAAGAGTCTTACCGCCTTTTAAATATAGTATACATTTATTTGTACAAGTGGATATTTAATTTCTAAAAAAAATAAGAATAAAAATAAAAACTATATAATCTCCACAGGCCCTACCACCATAAAATCCGAAGACATCTTTTACTGCTTTCTGCACTCCTTGTTACAAAACATCCGATTATTCATTGAAGACTATAAATCATATATTATCCTCAGGGCCACGATGTATGGCTGTTCTGGTTGTACACTAAACAAACCCAGAGGGCACTGTTCACATTATAATCTGTGTAAACTACATCTCTGTGTTGGGTGGTGTAACCCGAACATTAGTACATAGCAGCCCTGATTACGCTCTTAGATTTTGTAAATATCTAAGGTTTTACCTTTTATTTTCTCAATATCCATTGTTTCCTGGTCTTGGGTCTCTAATAGCAGAGATGAAACATTAATGTCTGACACTGAGCAAAAGTACTCTTTTACTGATTAACTCATTCATGGACATGAAATGAGGACAATAACATTCATACAATCTATTTATTGATTATCTACTATGTGCAGGACACTTTACATATATTACTACATTTAATCCTTATGGCATCGTATAGGGTATAAATTATTATCTTTATCTTTGGATGCGAAAATTGAGGGAGACAACATAGACTGCCCAGGGTTCATAGCTATAGGTCAAAAGTGGCCGAGACAGGGATTCAAAACTTGCTCTGACTCCAAAACTCATCCTCTTTCCACTTTACTGTTCATTGACAGCATCTTCCTTACATTCCGTAATCTCCCTACAGCTTGACACTCTTGAGACATCAGTGAACAAAAGCAAATAATTCAAACATTCAATTAACTGGAAACGGCAGTAACGTAGCATAAATATGCTGGAAAGAAAGTCGGTTCTCACCAATTTTCACCTGATGTCACTCACTAGAGATGCACTTACCTCTCTGTGGGCCTCAGTGTTGTCATCTGTCAGAGGGATGATGTCTTGGGCCCTTTTTAGGATATTCGAGTACCAGCAATTCCTATAGCAATGAGCATTTAATTATTTGCATTCTCTGACTTTTTAAGTTTGTTGCTCTTTCTGGCCTCAACTAAACTCTGTACAACTCTTGCGATCACTTCAACCACCAGGGAGCATTCTCCGTGGTCCCGACCTCACTGTGGCTCCAGCCCTGCCAGTTAAGTCTGGAAAAGAGATGTGTGATTGGTGAAGCCTAAATCACAGACCACACCTTAGCTGCAAGGGAGGCTGGGAAAATAAGCATCAGCCTCTATGGCATCTATACAGTAAGGTAGGCTCTGCCTCTCACTGAGACACATAAAGTGAGAAATTCTTGAACAAGCAGGAAAAAAATTGACAAATGTTTATGCAGTTTTATTAACCTGTGGGTCTTGGGCAAATCCCTTATCTTCGCTTAGCCTCAGTTTCCTCAACTGAAAATAAAGATAATAACACCTGCTTCAGAGAGTGAAAGCCCAGAAGGCAAAGGCAAAGCCTTTCTGTCTTGAGTGTGTGGCAGGATGGGGAGAGGGGAGACGCTCCTGGGAAAGGAATGAGATGCCTGTAAGGATTATGACCCAAGGTGATTACATTTCGATCATCAAGGCAAGGACTGGGGCTGAAATTCTATTAAAAGTACAAATGATCCAGAAGTGTTTCCTTTCCAATAGTAATCACTAAACAATGAGGATTCTAGAAAGAGTCTGACTTAAAGAAAGGAAAAAGGGAAAACAAAGATGCTCTAAACTGGGACACAGTGCATACAGAGCCAGGAGAGGGAGGAAAGTCAAAACGTAGGGCAGTCCTAAAAAAAGAGGTTATCTTGCCCTAAATCAGGATTGCGTAACAGCTTCAACTTCTCACCAAGGGCTCCAAGTCACCTGACCCTCCCACATGCCAGCAGACTCTAACCAAGTCACACAGTCAGCGAGTACAGCAGCAGTAAAACTAAACAAATCTCTGCATCTCTGCTTTTTCATGCCTAAGCCCTCTCCACATGAAAAAAAAATCTAATGTAATTTTTCCCCATAGCTGTGTGCCTCCTCTAGTGTTCCAGACATGAACATAAATAGCAGTTAAGGAACACAGTTCCAAAAAGAATATTAAGAAACTTGTTTATTGGCATTTTTAATCTCTACGATAGTGTGAGCCTTAAAAAATAATTTTAAAATTATAATTACATACAGTGAAAGATACATTTATTTTAAAACACCTTGTATAATTCTATAATGTTACTATATATTTATATGCTTTATATTGAGAGAGATAAGTTGTAATTGTACAGTTTTACTGAATTTTATTTTAAAATATACTAAAAAGTCATTGAATTGTATACTTATGGGCATATTTTAGGGTATATAAATCATACCTCAATAAAGCTATCTTTATAAAAGATACCCTACACAAGATTTGCAAGCAAGCTACAAACTAAGAATGTATTTGCCATGAAAATAACTGGAATAGAGGTATCCTTACCATATAAAGAACTCTTCAAAATTCTGAGAAAAACATTTACATCCCAATAAGAAAGTGAGCAAAAGAAGAAATAGAAATGATCAATAAATATGAGAA
Organism: Pteropus medius; assembly: GCF_902729225.1. Lineage (NCBI taxonomy): Eukaryota > Metazoa > Chordata > Mammalia > Chiroptera > Pteropodidae > Pteropus > Pteropus medius. The sequence continues at coordinate 3,268,682 of NW_024354503.1, read as the reverse complement.
AAATATTTACCTTCATTAGCAATCAAATAAACAGTGTTTTAAAAAGTATAAGTTTTAATCTGTAAAAATCTATAAAAATTGCAAGTTTTCTTTAAGGCAATATCCAGAATTGAGGGTGGCTGACCCAGGCTGAGAAGACCTCTAGATCTCCTAGATGTTACCTCCTTTCCTAGCCGAGACTGAATTAAGTCATCCTTGTGTTCCAGTGTCACCCTAAACTTCCATCTATTATTATGCCTTATTGTTATTTGCTAGTTACATGACTTTCTCACCCACTTAGATTTCAATCCCCTGAGAAGTATGGCTTGTTGTTGAATATATTCCCAGTCCTAGCATAACATCCAGCAGAGTATAAACTTCACTCATATTTATCATATGTCTATTGAATGAATAAGGAACATGAAATTGGTACGATCTTTCCAAAGGGCATTTTGATCATGTATATCAAAATCCTCAAAATTTTTCGTATTCGTAGCAATTCAACCCTTAGGAATTTGTCCTAATCAAAACGTACAAAAAGCTGGGTATACAATCATGTTTATGTCAGGGTTAGTTTTAATAATTAAAATTGGGAGATAATGCAAATGTCCAACAACAGTAATAAATTAAAATTTTCTTTATTTTTATAGCCTTTTCTTAGTAAAATACACATAGCAAGCAATTTACCATTTTAACCGTTTTAAAGTGTACAATTCGGTGTACAATTCGGCGACATTTAACGCATTCAAAATGTTGTGCAACCATCACTACTATCTAATTCTAGCACATTTTCATCACCCCAAAAGAAAACCTCATGCCCATTGAGTAGTCGCTCCCCAACTTCCTAACCCCTACACCCCAATTTCCTCTCCCCTAAACCATTATCTGCTTTCTGTCTCTATAAATTTACCTGAATATTTCATATTAATTGAATGGTACAATATGTGGTTTTTTGTGTCTGGCTTGTTTCATTTAGTATAATGTTTTCAAGGTTCATCTATGTCGTTGCATATGATACTACTTAGTTCCTTTCTGTGGCTGAATAATATTCTGTTGTATGACTATACCATATTTTATTTATCCATTCATCAGCCGATAAACATTTGGGTTGTTTCTACCTTTGGCTACCTTGAATAGTGCCGCTATGAGCACTCATGTCCAAGGTTTTGTTTGAACACCTGTTTCAATTCTTTTGGGTATATACCCAGGAGTGGAATTGCTAGGTCATATAGTAATTCTATGCTTAATTTATCAAGGAAGCCCCAAAATGTTTTCTATAGCAGATACATCATTTTATATTCTCATACAATGCACAAGGGTTCCATATATGAAAATTTTACTACCTTCTTTTGTGGGGTGAGACTGTCCTGGCATGAATTAAACAAACAAAGTCTCTGCTTCATTAGCAATCAAATAAAAGAAATTGACATTCAGCAGAGGGAGTCAGGTAATAAACAAGTAAATAAATATTAATCTTCTTTTGATTTTTTCAATGCTTTAATAATGTCAAACCCATGCTTAGTACGTGGGCCATAAAAAACAGGCTATAAGTCCAATTTGGCCCAAGATGCTGTAGTTTTCTGACTCCTGGCATAGATCCCCACTTACCGCAGCTGAATTAGCTGCTGCCAACCTGCCAGATACAAAGATGAATGCTGAGCCCCTATTATGATTCCTCATGACTGGTCACAATGTACCCTATCAGCAGGAAAAGGTATTGTTATGGTTATATTATGGGGTTTGGAAGAAAGGTATGTGGAACCTAGGTGACCTAGTTAAGTTCTTCTTGATATCCCTTGACAACTGTACTATGAACAGGCAACTGTTACAAACCTGACCTGAGAAGTGGATGGTGACCAGGGGGTCAGACCACCACGGCGTAAGCCATCAAGATTTAAAAGTGACTGTGAAAAAAAAAAAAAAAGTGACTGTGTGAGTGAGGATAGTGGAGGAGGGAAAGGATGAGTACCAGTTGTGGCTCAAGACCACCTGCAGCTACAGGAGCTGTGGTTCATCCCAATAGCTTCCCTCTTCTGAGTTTTCCCTTTACTAAGAGAGACCCATGGGACCCATGAAAGAGCTGCTCTCCAGTATTATAAGAATGGGATTTGCATGGAGCAAGGCATGGACTTTGGCCACTATGCAAGAGTGCTGCTTAGATCTCCCTTCAAGAGTGAACTACCACAAGCTATATAGTTAGCTTACAGTCTCAGCTGCAGTGCCTTCAGGATCCACTGCAGCACTGAACTGAGGCAATGCTCTTCCCAGGCAGGTCCAACCAAAGACTGAGTGTGGTGGAGGTACTAGGGCCTGGCCATTTCTACCTAACATAGGACTCCTCAATGGGGTGTCTTTATGCCAGGGCTCCCCATTGAGCTGGTGAAACATTCTTACTGAAATATGAGGTTCTACCTAACCAATTTTCCTTCCTTCCCCCTCTACTTCTACGGTGTCGGATCTGATCTGAAGGCCCTCCTTGCCATCTCCTGCTCCATTTCCCTTTTATATTTCACACACATTAACCAGAAGAAATCTCTTGCATCTCTCACTCCATCTTGGCATCTGCTTCCTGGGGGACCTACACCATATGACCTAGCAATTCCACTTCTATTTACTTACGAGAACTGAAAACATACATCCACAAAAAGACTTGTGCACAAATGTTCACAGAAGTTTCATTCATAATGGCCCCAAACCCAAACAACCCAAATGTCCCATAGGAAGTGAGTGGATAAACAAATTGTAGTACAGCCATATGTGTCAGGGTTTTCCCAAGAAACAGAACCAATAGAATGAGTGTGTGTGTGTGTGTGTGTGTGTGTGTGTGTGTGTGTGTGTCTGTGTCTGTCTGTGTTTGATTCATTCATTCATTCATCCATCCATCCATATAAATGGATTTAAGGAATTGGCTATGTGATCGTAGAGGCTGAGAAGTCCCAAACTCTGCAGTTGGCAAGCTGGAGACCCAAAAGAGCCAACAGTGTAAGCTCTGGTCCGAGAGCAGGAAAATACCAATATCTCAGCTTAATCAATGAGGCAGGTGAAGATTCCTCTTACCAGCCTCTTTGTTCTATTAATTGGATGGAAGCAACCCACATTAGGGAGGATAATCAGCTTTACTCAGTCTACCAATTCAAATGTTAATCTCACCCAAAAACACCTTTACAGACATATCCAGAATAACGTTTGACTAAATATCTGACACACCATGGCCCAGTCAAGTTGACTGTGTGTGTTTACTGCGTTTGCTGTATTTCAAACAGTCTCTGACTATAGGCTCAGTGACACTCACAAAATAAGTAAATACCTTTAAGCAAGCTGACAACGATGTTTTGTATGTGGCCTAGTACTTTCTGGGGTTGGATAGTACTTGACAGGTGGCTTGGATGATATAAAACTAAACTAGTTAAAATTAAGATGAGTGAATTATGAACTATATAAAACTAACCTTAAATTCAATTTTACAAATACTGTGACTTTACTGACTTAATATTTCCTTGAAGACATAGGAACTGTCTTTTTTTTTAATTCCCTAAGCTTTATATATTATCACAAAACCATATAATATATTAAAAGTCTCAGTTTCTTCATCTGTATAGTGGAAAGAGTTAAAGTACCTACCTCATAGCAGTGAAGATTAAATGAGATATTGCAGATAAAATGATTAGCACAGTAAATGGCATGTAGTTAGTTCTTACTCAGTGTTAGCTTTTATCATCATCATCATCACCATTTCTACATAAACCAATTATGCTACGACCATGTAATGAAATGTACCCTTTTAATGTATCCACACAACCCTTCCTTTTCCTCTTCTTCCTTACAAATAGAACTCTGGTTTTATTGAGAGTAACAGTGGTAGGCCCTCCTTTGACGATACTGTTGGCTCTGAGACTCAGTTCTGACCAACAAAATATAAGCAGAAATTGCTAGATCAGGCCTAACAAATGTTTTCTGGGTATGGGGGGATGGGTAGTGACTCAGCTAGCATATGCTTTTCAAACTTTGTCCTACCTTTTATTTTCTCCTGGGCTGCAGACATGATGCCTGCAGCTCCAGCAGCCATTTTGTGACCATGAGGCAATTCACATATAGAAGCCAGCACTGTGGATAATGAAGAAGAAAGAAAGAAGGAGGAGCCTGGATATGCTGAAGCTGCCATACCAGTCTTGGACTCCCTGGATTCCTGAGTAAATAAGTGAAATTCCGAATATGTGTAGACCATTACACAAACCTGTTTCCACATCTATTAAATGAAAAGAGAGTAATAGTAACCTAGCTCATAGGTTTGGTGTGAAGATTAAATGAGTTAACATGTGTGACTTTTCGAAAAATTACTAAAATCATGAGCAGAATGACCTCTAAAGCTGTAACATTCTACTATTTCTTGAGTCATTTCTCTTGTTCTTTGGTGAGAAAAGTACCTGGCATTTAACTGTTCAATAAGTATTTAGCTGTCATAATCAAGATTATTATTTCAGCTTTTTGCTACTTGCAATTGAACCCAATTTATAATTAATACAGCAGCTATTAAAAATAATATTTATTAAAACTAGTTAATAGCCAGGGAAGATATTCTTGATAAAATGTTTGGTGGGAAAAACACATTATAAGACAGTATATACAGTATGAATCCAATTTTAACAACTATATAAATGCATAGAAATACATAAAAGTCTTAATAGTACTAGTATTAGTACTAAGTGGTAGTATCACAGTTGATGTTTGTTTTCTTTACAAAGTTTTATTTCCAAAACTTTATTGATAGACACAAGATGTTTCTAACGGGTAAATGTTATTTTAAGATATTAAAATGAGGCTAAGATATAACAAGTGATTTTACCTTAAGCAGATTCAAAGTAGCAATCTATGGGCTAGAATAGATTATCTAAGGAATATGATGAACGACTGTGTGCATTAGTAGTGAATTCATCCACACAGCAGAACTAGTGGAAGCCAAAGTTTCAAAGAAGAGCCTGTATATAGCCTGTACATAAATATATGTGTGTGTTCCAGAGTTTCCAACCCACAAATAAGGAATGTCTAAAAGGGACACTGAGTCCTCCTCAGTCAGGGGAACTTGGCTTGGTGCCTATTCATTAAATTGAGAGGGCGTATAGGAAACACCAGTCATGTCTTATTAAACAACTTTAAAGAACATGCTTCTAACTGATTGTTTGCCCATGGAGACAATGCTTGGCACCATGCATGACAATTGGCTGAATTAAACACTCGTAACAGTAAAATTAATCTTGAAGTATTGACTGAAAGTTTTGGTTCTGCTCATAATCCCCCGGCTTTAACACGCAGAATTTGGCCCTGTGAGTCCCACTCCAGCAAGCATCTTGCTCACTCAGGCATGATCTCTATACCCTCACCCTCAAATCAAGAAAGAGCTGTTTCAGGACCAAGGAAATTCATAGTTATATATTTTGTATTTGGGTCCTATTTGTGCAAATCTGAGAACAGTACCCAATGAAAGTGGTTTTCTGACATAAGTCCCAATAAAACAATTTCTTTAAGAGGTGCTGTGCCAACAGACCATTTTCAGAAGTTAACATTTGTCCTTCAAAAAAAGTGAAATAGAATTAGAGTGAAATATGATACTCTTAGCCACACTGGGCAGCACTTTTGTGAGGGAGTGTTTCACAGACATACCTCAGAGATATTGCAGGTTCAATTCCAGACCATGACAATAAAGCAAGGGTCACAATAAAGTGAGTCACAATCTTTTTGCTGGTGGAGGGTCTTGCCTTCAATTTGCAGAAAACACAAATCTGTGAAGTACAATAAACTGAAGTGCAATAAAGCAAGGTACACTTATACTTCCAAAATTTCTTGGTGCACCTTCCTCCCCTCCCCTATCACCACTAGCCGCAGATTTTATAGTTCAGTAAACTGCCCAGCTCAAGTCCCAGCTGGCTGAAAGATGCCTACTTTCTCTACTTTTCCCAAAATCATCTTTTTCAAGGGCTTGGAAAACAAAGCCACAAAAGATCAAAGTGTATGAGACAAAAAGCAATTCCAGTGAGTAAATATTAATACTTCACTTGCTACTATTATTTTTCAAGGCATTATAAGTAGTAGTAATAATTGCTAACATTCAGGGAAGGCTTGGTGGTTGTGCCTCCTGTGCAGTTACACAGGAAGGACCCCATGCTCAGATGACCCTGAACTTAGCTTGGTGCTCCATTATTGTCATCTTAATACTTTCTGAACATTTTCATTTTACTCTGGGCCACACAAATTATGTAGCCAATTCTATTAACCTTTATAGGGCACTTAATATGCATCAGGCTCTGTTCTAAATCTTAATCTATATTAAGCTGGAGTGGCCGAAGTGTCATCAGACTATAAATTTCCTTCATTACTTAAGGTAATTTACAGGAGTGTTTTCTAGCCACTAAAAAGTGCTTAACTTGGTAGGGGGAAAGAGAAAGATGCTTACTGAGCAAGGCCTTCCTACTATCAACAAAATATTCCTGCTACCAATCCAATGCCAACAGGAATTCCTAGTCTGGGATAAGGTAAAAGACAAAACTTCATTCAGATAAACAATTATGAAACTGAAAGTGCGCTACCCTGAGATGAAGGGGAGGCCATTTTTTATAAAGTACCAGCCCCGGCCCATGTTTATGCAAATGGAGGATCCAAATTTCCACAGTTTGATTGGTCCAAACAACATTGTCTTGATTGGTCAGCTTCGAGCATCGTAAATGGTGGTTTGGATTGGTCAGCAAAGATGCAAATTAGGATATAGTTGTGCAGCTCCGATTGGACAGGCAGGTCTCAGCCCATTGGCTGAAAGATGATTCCAGGAACTTCTTTATAGGGTCAGCTGAGCAGGCAGGAATGCAGTGCAGAAGATTTGGCAGCACAGTCTGTGGTTTTTCCCTGATATGCAGTGTGTGTGAGAGGCTACTGTCAGCAATTGCTGCTAGATTCTATGACTACAGGGCAGGTATATTCTTTCTTGGGGTCAACAGTATGCAATCTGCTGTTTAAAAAAAAATTTTTTTTTAACCCAAACCTATCACATCACTGTCTCATATTATAAATCTGCAATTACTTAGTGTTTACTTGCTTATTTTCTATGGAAACATAACCTCCATGATTTTCATCACTGAATTTCCAGCATCTAGCAATGTCTGACATATAATAGCCAATGTAGAAAAACAATAGCTCTATTAGAGAGCACAACTATCACCACCCATGTCGAATCATTCAATTGCTTTGGGTGCTGATTGATGCAAAAATAATGCTTTTACGGCCTTTTATAAAATAAAAATTCATATAATTAAACAGGACTTGTGTCCCTGTTATCTGTTTGGCAAAGTGCTACATGCCAGAGGCATTCTGAAAGGTGGCCCCCATCTCCGAGTTGAGTCGGATGGAGCAGAGAATAGTTACCAAAGTGAGGGCTGGGAGGGATCCCTGGCACCTTTTCAAGATCTCCAAGATCAAAACTATACATTATTTGCCTTTTTAATGCTCAATGTCTCAAAAATAGAGTGAAATTTTCCAGATGCTACATGATATATAATGAAGGATAGTGCAATGTCTGTTTGTGTGCTATTGTGTCAAAATGTTCTCCATTTTAAGTTCTGGTTCAGTAAATATTAATAGCTATAATCCACATATACAAAGCTCTTTGGGGTCTTCCATAATTTATAAGTTATGTAAACCCTTTGTAAAGGGGTTCTGAAACCAAAAAGTTGGATAACCACTGCAATACAGGAATGATGCATAGACAGGAAGCCATTAGCAACAGAGAGTACACTGAGGATGACAGCTGAAACTAAGATGTGAGGTTTGCATTCTCAACCAAAAGGTTGAGAATGGCCTTTAATCAGGAGGAAACAGCATGGATAGTTGAGGAAATGTCTGAGAAGGGTGTGGGCAAAGGACAGCCTGAGCAAAGGCCCTCAGGGAGAGTGCACAGGCGTGCAGAGAGCACTGGAAAGAAAGACCCATCTCTGCAAGGACACACACTCCTTTCACACTCAATAGAAGCTGTAATTCTTCTCTTGCTGGTCGGCGATCGAAAAAAAGCCAGAGCATAACTTGGATCACACAGGAAATCTTATGGTGATCTCTCTGAATAATGAGGTTTAAAACTCCGCCCAGTTAGTAATACCTATAAAGTTTATCGCAGGGGTTAAAACATCTGCTCCTGACTTGGCGGGGAGAAGGGGGAAAGCGGTGGAAGGCAGAAAAGGGCGGGAAAATAAGGCATTAAAGAAAGAAAGAGCGGGCTGCAAAGAAGGGAGGTGGCAGCACGAGAAGCCAATGAATGAGATCCAGGCTGCGGCACGTACCCTATAGCCTTCCGCATGCGCAGGCGCACGCCGAATGATCTCGCGGGAAAGGACCGTTGCCAGTCCCGGCGTTGCGCCCAGATAGGAGGGAGTTGGAGGCGGGAGTGAAGTCTCGCGAGAAGAGGCAGTTGTCGTAGCGGAGCTCTCTGGTTGTGTGTTCCTGAGGTTCCGCCGCCGGAGCCGTGGACGGTTTGCTGAGCCCGTTAGTACTCCCGTCGAGACTCACGCAGCCGCTATGTCCCGCTACCTGCGCCCCCCCAACACGTCTCTCTTCGTAAGAAACGTGGCCGATGATACCAGGTAAGTACGAGGGAGGTACTCCAGGCCTTTGCGGGGAGGCCGCAAGTGCTCGGAGAGGACCCGTGTGCGGGACCGGGGGAGGGGAAGGGGCGAAGATGGCGGGCCCCACTCTGGCTTTCGGGCCCAAACTAGGCCGCGCCGCCGGCTTAGCAGCCGCGTGGGAGCGAAGGCGGTGCCCTCTGTCCTCCCGGGCTGCCGCGGGCAGCGCGGGCCGCGTGGCGCGGTTTTTGTTCCCTTACGCAGTTCAGGGCTCCTTTCTCCAGCTACGTCTCGGCGCATCCACCTCCTGCAGCGGCCAATATCCGCTCCCCATTGATTTCAAGTTCACATTCTTTGGGGTGCCCGCCCTCTCGCCTAGGGAATTTTTTTTTTTTTTAAGTTAAAAATGTTGCAGCTAAATGACGGGGGTGGAGGTGAGATTGTGGCGAAGCATTTGCAACCCTATTTTTGTTGTGTTGTAGTTGTGGTTTTTTTAATGGAGATGTTTGGAGAAAGGGAATATTGAGATTTGGTACAGCAAATTCTTTCAGTTAAACGGTAAGAACTAGTTCTTCCCATTTCCCGGAAATACTAGTTACTCTTTGAGAAGGAGGGTTTAAGAAGCCTCTGCCGTGAGAACGTGGATAACTGAATTGGATTAATTTAGACCGTGCCTTTGTTCTCACAAATTCCCTTAATTGCTTGGAGTTGCTGTCAGAATATTTTGAAAGAGATCTTATCACAAAACGAGACTTTATATTTCACAAATAATCACTGTCCGCCAAAAAGTCAGATATTTTTGGTAACCTTTTGTGATTTACATTTTTCTGCCCTTAAAGTAGGAAAGTAAGCAATAGTGATAATTCAAGTGTCTAGAAAAATTTCCCCTTTATGTCATTTGACATGAGGAGTTATATATATTTGTGACTTGTCTTTCATACTATAGCAACCACGTATCTAACCCTGTCGCTAAAATTTGGGGGTAAAAATAAGTGCTTGGCATTTTTCAGAGAATTAGAGTTAACTTGAAACAGTAAAAGAAAAACTAGCAGTACTCATATACAACCTATTACTACTTTTTGAAAAATGAAGGATGTGGGTAAAATGCAGATAAATTGCGATCAAATATCCGTAAATATCTGTTGTTTTCCCATTAATATAAAACAGTAATAGACTTTATCATAAACTGCATTTTTATCTTCCAACATCTTGGGGCATAGGCTACCTTTACATTTTTGTAGGTTCTTAAGATTGGCTCTGAGTGTTGATAGTTAGAAAGCTTGTATGTTTCAGGTTACCCAAGGACCCAGCACAGCCCCTTTCATTAATTGAGATACTACAAAGAAACTCTTCTAGGGAGTGAACATAAAAACTTGGGGTCTTTTTATAATGTTTTAGGTCTGAAGATTTACGCCGCGAATTTGGTCGTTATGGTCCTATAGTTGATGTGTATGTTCCACTTGATTTCTACACTCGCCGTCCAAGAGGATTTGCTTATGTTCAATATCCTTTCTTCAGATGGCTGATTAGTGAGGGGTGTTGAAGTTTGAAATTCAAGTTTATGTAAGAGGTAACATCTAAAAAGTAGTTTATTTTTGTCCTTTAATAAATGTCTTAATGTCTTCAAATTTTTGAAAATTAATTCTCACACATTGCTCTATTTCTTAAAGTTGATCCAAAAATAGTAAAATATTTAAATTCCCATTTATACTGCTGAAGCTCAAAACAATGATTATAATATGTGATTTAAATTTGAATACACTGGTTTCTACCACCTTTAATATAAGTCAAATTAAAGTTAATATGTTCTTGTGCTTAGCAATTAAAGTTTGGTGTTCTTGTTTGTTAATTTGAATCACTTGATCAAAACAAATTGTATAACAATGAGGTAAACTTCTTTAATATTGTCCCCTAATTTGCTGTCCTCTGTTGTTACCTCAGAGAATGTAAAGCTGTACAGTTATGGCGACCCCAAAGAGAAAGCATGAAAGAACCTTTAGAGTAGAGTTCAACACTTAAGGAAAGTAGACAAGCCAAAGACCTCTTAAGGATCAGGCTTGAAGAGAAGGGAGAGTTTGGGAAAAGAAAAAATAAAGAAAAGCTGGAAGAAGGACAAGCCTAATGGGAGACAAAGCCTCGCTTTATCTACAAAAGGGGGAAAAGGTTGTTTTTCAAAGTTAAAGATAAAGCCATCTGTCATATTTGGCCAAGCATCTCATGACAAGTCCTTCTGACAAGCACTTAAAGAGTTAAAGGTCAAGATGAAGTTGAATGATGGCCAAGATTAAAGGAGTCATACCTGATGTATCCTACAGAATAACTATTTTCCTTCTTTTTTATTTTTTTATTTTTTTTTATTTTTTTTTATGGTTTGTAAGCAGTTAATTTTCAAAATTCTGGTTTGGTCTAGTGACAAAACCTATAACTTGATTTATGTGGGCCTTTGATGTTGTGATTGTGGTCTTGTATAAATGCACTCTCTTAGCTTCTCAAGTTAAAGTATTCTAGGATATAATGTTGTTAAGCTTAAATTCAGCATATTTCTGTTTTGGACCAGGTGGTCAGATGCCATAGGGTAGTAGGCAGTGCTCTTTGGAGTAGCATGAGGTTCTGGGGTCAAGCCGGCTCCACAGAGCCATGCTTAAAGGGAATACAGGTGCATGCACTGGGGACTACTTAGAAACAGCTCTGATGATCATGTAGAGTCCGATCTAGAGAAACTACCTATTTATAGATAAGATTTTTAAGGGGCTGCTACAGGGTGCACACATAACTCTTTAATTTCTGGAACTTAGGGTCTGTGAAGCCTACTGGCCCTGCACTGCTTTAGCACATGTGATCAGTTGGCCTTGAATGGATTGCAGAAGGCCTTATCCCTAGTATGGGTACCTAATAAGTATCTTGGAAATCATTCCCTGGGCCAATGTTTCAGGTGGCATTACTTCACTGAGATCATCTCCCCGCAGCAACAGGGGTTTGGGCTGTGGACTTGAGGCTAGGAAAATTTATTGCTTAAGTTCAGTGCGTCTCCTGAAACTTAGCAGAGTCCTAGTGAGACTTAATGAGGAAATGCAGAAACTGCTACTCCCACAGGGCCAGTGATCAAGGACAGTTAGGGGAATTTGTTGCAAAGCTCTGTTACAGAGAGGATAAAAGCTATATCTGGCTTTGTTTTTACGGGGAGGGGTGGGGCGCGGCGGGGGAGGGAAGGTAGCAGTGCATTCTGGCTTATACTGTTGACCTGATTTTACCTGGTTTGGGGGTGGTCTGTGAACCAGAAGAGTTGTCATCCAAAGGAATCTAAAGATAATTTATATATTTTTTACACATGCAATCTTTCTATGGCCCTAAAAGCTTTTTTTAAAAAGTTCTTGATTACAAATTTCTCCATAAGTGGCATCGGAATGATATGCTGCTGCCCCTGCTGTGGCTATTCTATTTGACCCTGTTCCCAGTTAACCTTCTTTTAACAGGTAAAGTAGAACTTTACTATGATTCATCCAACTCAGAAGTCTGTTTTTGAGGCTGGCCTAAGAGGATTGATTTGCTCTTCAGTAATTTTTACACCTCTTGATCTAAGTCCTTTAAAAAGTTACGTTCTGTCTCGAAGCAGCACGTAAATTAGTATACCCTTAAGTGAACTTACTCCTTCTAGAGGGTAACTACATTAATCTTGAGGGGGTGTTTTGTTGTAGTATTCAAGTTTCTAAATTCCCCATCAGCCTTTGCCTTTTCATATGAAAGCCCATGATTTAGGACTTGGGGAAACTGCTTCCTGCATTAACCTACATATAATAGCCTCAGGAAAAGGGAGCTGGGAACCCTCTGTGGTGCTTAATTCCTTTCAGAACAAAAAAATAGGAAATCTAGTGAGGCAGACCTTTTAGTCTCTGGAATAAAAGAATATTAGTACCAGTCTTGAAGGGAGAGGGAGTATGTCAATCCAGGGGTGTTTTTTAATCAGCTCTCAAGATCTCTGAAATTTAAGAAATAGAAACAAGCAAGTTCAAATAGTGACTTTTAGGATAGAATGAAAATCCGCACCCATTCCTACCTAATCTAGTTCCCTTTGCAAAGCTTTTACATCAAACACAGCTCTAAGTATGTGTTTGGCTTCCATTAAAATGGTGGTTTTAGGAAAAAAGCTAAATTTGGACTGATAATTTTGCAAAGCCAAGATTTCTCCTGGTATTATTACTGACATTGAGCAGAGAAGGCAAGGCAACTTAATCTCTGAGATCAAAAACAGGGAGAGACCAACAGTTCCTGCTTTGTGCTGATAAATATTATCTTGAAATTCTCAAGTTAAAGCCAGTCCCAAACCCACTTCTTTGCTGTATGTTTAATATCATGGTGGTTAGGGCTTTCCAGTCCAGGAATCTTTAGAAATAGTCTGTTATTTCTTGACAACATGCTTTTCAAAGTCTGTACATGGTTATAATATACTTTTGGTAGTGATGGTCTTGAGTGTTGCTTGATTCTGTCTTGATATCTACAAGTGGCTAGCTACCAGTCTTCCCTGTGCAGTATAAGAAAGACAACTACATTGAATAATATAGTGTTAGATATGTCTGAGAAAAAGAGCAAAATTTGAGCTTAATGCTTTCATCTCCTGTAAGGTAAGGTACATTCTGCTTGCTTACACAAGAACTATTGGCATTTTCTTATTTTCATTTGAAATAAAAATGAAAAACAGTTTTGGTTTTATTTTAAGAAATTTTTGTTTAAACATGCAACATAGAACTGACATTTGTTTTTTTGTTTTGTAAAGTTAATTCTTCAAAAGGGAAAATTGATAGGTTACTTGGTAGTTCAGCTATAACATCTTATTTTAATAATAACTTTACAATATGTATTCACGTGTGTTTTCAAATGTATGCCTTAGAAATTCACAAGTGCTTTAATACTGTGAAGTGTTAATAGCTGAATCAGCCAACTAGTATAGTCAGTGGGGTCTGGTAGATTTTCTAGAATAATATCAAGAGATTGTGAATTGTTCAAGATCCAACTGAACTTTCATTCATTATCAAAGCCTGCGAAACTTCCCAAGCCCCTTAACATTTAGCACATTTGAGGATGTTCGTGATGCCGAAGATGCTTTACATAATTTGGACAGAAAATGGATTTGTGGTCGCCAAATTGAAATACAGTTTGCACAGGGAGATCGCAAGAGTAAGTACCTTTATGCCTGATATGTGTATATCATTTTTAGACAGTGTTTTGAGATGTCTTGGAAGCATTTGTTCAATTTGTCTATCTGTTCAAAACCCAAAAAGATAGTTTTTGAGAAGATAGCGTATCTTGAATATTTTGTTTCATCATATTTTTAGATGAATTACGAAGTTTCAGGGTAGACATAAAGTAGAATATGGAGATTAGAATGCCTGGAATATGTTTGGACTCAATAAAAAATGCATCAATACAATCACCTGTGGCATGTTTTAGTATACTGGGAGTGTTATTGAAAGGGATAAAATTTAGAAAGTTTTGGGTCCCTTGAGCTGTTTCTCTTCCTCATAAAGATCTTCAAGGTATAATTGGGTAATTATGTGGGTGCATGGCTATGGAGATGAACAGATAGACAGGGAAAAGCTATATAGATTAAACCTAGAATAGATTTTTTATTGGAACTTGGTTTTTATTATTATACAGGCATATACCAGGTGTTAGCTGTGTGCTAATGAGGCAGGAATACAGGCTTTGAAGTCATATAGACCTGGGTTTGCATTCTGAGTCAACCATATGTTACCTTGAGCAAGATACTAAAAGATAGAGGTTAAAATAGCTGCTGAAGAATGGTAGACACTTAAGTAGACACAAGCTGTGAGGAATTCTCTAGGTCTTGGGTTGGGTGATGGGTTCCTGAGTATTCATTATATTATTTATATATACACACTTAAATAAAATTCCTGCTTCTAGAGTTGAGTAAGATAAGAATTGAGGGCCGACCAGGGGCATGAGTGTGTCTAAGGCATTCAGTAAGTGTGTTGTCAAAACTGATTGTCTATATTTTACTGCATTTTGGCATTACGCATTGTTTGTTCATAGGTCACCAGTAAGTGTTTTGTCATTGTTAATTGTGTTCTTAATAACAGTGGGATGACTCCAAAATAGCATGTTTCAAAAGTCATTAATATTGTAATTGGTAATTTTAAAAAATATGTAAAGGTATATTTTCCTAATAACAAAGTTTTCAAACAAGTGGCCTGGGGGTGGGGAGAGCAAAATATTTGGGAGATATTTGAGAGTATTTTAAACATAAAACAGTCTTTTAATAGACTTCCTTAAAAATAAACATACAGTTTCCAAGATTACTATTCAGTTAACTTTTGCACAGATGGGAGATATAAGGGAAGGGGACACAGAAATTTTTCCTATAATTTGAAGACAAATACTATGTTTTTAATGTTTATAAATATTTCTGTTCTGTGTATTGCATAGCTCCAAATCAGATGAAAGCCAAGGAAGGGAGGAATGTGTACAGTTCGTCACGCTATGATGATTATGACAGATACAGACGTTCTAGAAGCCGAAGTTATGAAAGAAGAAGATCAAGAAGTCGGTCCTTTGATTACAACTATAGAAGATCTTATAGTCCTAGAAAGTAAGTGTGATGTGTAGCACAGTGATCTGTCAGGAAAGATTCATGTTTGTTAACTTTTAATTATTTATTTATCTATTTATTTATTTATTTATACTTTTTTGTTACTTTTAATTATATACATTGTATGCTTCATTGAGACTAAAAATATTTTAGTGCTTCATTTAAAAACTTTTATGGTTTACTTTTTTAATTAGAAACTTTAAAAGACTGTAAATAGATGTTTGTCACTGTTTGCTTTTTCTGATGTACTTTTTAGCAGTAGACCGACGGGAAGACCACGGCGTAGCAGAAGCCATTCCGACAATGATAGGTAAATAACTTTGCTTTGAAAGAGACTTATACATTTTTCAATTTCAGAGTGAACTTTTGCTCTAAAAATAATAAATTTGATTAATATAGAATCTAATTTTTACTCTAATTGTATCTCTCCTCTGTTTTGAAAGATTCAAACACCGAAATCGATCTTTTTCAAGATCTAAATCCAATTCAAGATCACGGTCCAAGTCCCAGCCCAAGAAAGAAATGAAGGCTAAATCACGTTCTAGGTCTGCATCTCACACCAAAACTAGAGGCACCTCTAAAACAGATTCCAAAACACATTATAAGTCTGGCTCAAGATATGAAAAGGAATCAAGGAAAAAAGAACCACCTAGATCCAAATCTCAGTCAAGATCACAGTCTAGGTCTAGGTCAAAATCTAGATCAAGGTCTTGGACTAGTCCTAAGTCCAGTGGCCACTGATAGTATAAACCATGATATTTTTAGGCATGTATCATTCATTTACTCATAGTTTGGTTTACTTAAATTATCAGGAGTACAATGTTGCAATGATGCTTACAAAACACTTGTCAGTTTTCCCTGTACCAGGCAATGGTTATAATTAAAATGATATGCTGTTGAGAAGCCACTCTTAAGAGTCCAGTTTGTTTAATGTTATGGGCAGCTACCAATTTGTGGTGTCTCTGTATATTTTTGTAAAGATTCTCATTTTTTTATGCTTGAAGTATTGGTGAAAAGATGTTGGTTGACCATAATTTGCAACATTGTCTTATTAAAATAAACTTTCATATCCATATTTGCTAGACCTGTTAACCTAGAAATGTAGCTTGCTAATGAGATAGAATGATACAAAAGTGAAGTTGTAGCCACAGTACACTGACTAATCAGACACATTTAGCGTCAGGGTGGACCTTTGTCTTGTGGAGATGTCTTAGGCCCGTGATAATCGTTAATTTATGACACAGTGTGGAATAGTTCTTTTGTTAACCCCACTGTCATAGAGAATGATGCCAACTGGGTTAAGTAGCATTTTCAGGGAGATTGAGTTTTTGACCGAAACATGGAGCCTTCACTGCTTTTTTTCTGGTTTCTATGAAGATTTGGAACATACAAACATCAGAAAAAAACTCACTTTAAAATTTGACCAGGTTAATGATGGCAGAAATAATTTTAAGGAGAAAAGGATGCTCCTTATGTAAGGAACATGGTTGACCATAATGTTACTCAGTTTTCTTGCTGCCGTTAAAAGCAAGTAAATTGTTTCAAAGTAGGTGTGTGCGCATAGTGTAAAAGAACTGAATTTTGATGCTTATAGCACTCAGTATGTGCATTTGTATCAAAATTTGCCTGCCCCTTTTTATGAAGGAGGCTTGTTCTTCACACCTGTTTATTTAATGTGAGTCAAGTTGAAAGACACTCCCATTCTAGGTGATTCTGTGGTGCCATGAAATTTAAAGTAATTTTGGAAAAAGAATTGACTTTAAATACAAGTCACGTCTCTTGAGTTTTTGATTGATTAGCAATGTAGTACCTGGATAAAAATGAGAAAATACCCTTAACCATTTATAATTTCTAGCATTTCTCTGAGAGATCGTTTTGGGGGCAATAAAAGTGACTTGTCCAATCTCATGTCCAATCTCATTTCAGAATGAAAGCTAGCATCTTTAAAAATTTTAGATTGCTTGCTTGCAGGTTATAAGTAAGAAATATTGTAGGGAAACGATTCCTTTTAGAGGATTGCTTTTTTCAATTTTGGTTTTAGTAATCTGGGCCTTGCCTGTAAAGAACAAAAGATGGTTTTTAAATACTGTTTGTGGAATGTGTTTAAAGGATTGATTCTAGAACCTTTGTATATTTGATAGTATTTCTAACTTTCATTTCTTTACTGTTTGCAGTTAATGTTCATGTTCTGCTATGCAATCATTTATATGCACGTTTCTTTAATTTTTTTAGATTTTCCTGGATGTATAGTTTAAACAAGAAAAAGTCTATTTAAAAACTGTAGCAGTAGTTTGCAGTTCTAGCAAAGAGGAAAGTTGTGGGGTTAAACTTTGTATTTTCTTTCTTATAGAAGCTTCTAAAAAGGTATTTTTATATGTTCTTTTTAACAAATATTGTGTACAACCTTTAAAACATCAATGTTTGGATCAAAACAAGACCCAGCTTATTTTCTGCTTGCTGTAAATTAAGCAAACATGCTATAATAAAAACAAAATGAAGGAAATAATGATTAACTGGAATTATTATAGTTTTGAATGAGATTCTAAAATTAACAATGGAAACAATCCTTTGTAGATTTAGGAAGAGTTTTAATCAGTGTTGCACTAGGCACAACTAACTTTTACTTTAGAAATAATAGAACTTGCCAGTAAGGTACATCTTTTACATAGTACTTAAAAATTCCCTATGTAATGTCAAAGCCCCTTGGGTTAAGTAACTTAGGGGTTATTGGTAGTGTTAACAGACGCATTAAAGTGAAATTTGGGTCAGCTAATTATACATTTATATTTTCATTATTGAATAGACCAATAATTCTGCTCTTCCCCATTCTAAACAAGATGTGTTGGGCCTTATGTTTATGGCGTGATTTAAAATACTTTTAAATGTTGAATGTTGGTAAGCAGTTAATATTAAGTGATAACCATTTAAGGGAACTGGTTTAGGTGTTTTGTGGTTTGAATTCTAGCTACTATATAATGACAATTAAAGCTGATGCTTACTGAGTATTTATGATGTGCCAGACACTATTCTAAAAGCTTAATGTGGTAATTCATTGGCTCTTCACAAAACCCTATGAGAAATATACTTTTATTTTCCCCATATCACAGATAAAGAAATTGAGGCACAAAGAAAAGGCTATAAAAGATAAATCCAGGAATTAAGCCCAGGCCTGGTCCTTACATGATTTTTTTTTTAATGGACTATAATTTGAGAGAGATTGAGATTGTTCGCAGTATCTGTAGACTTAGAAGGACTGATATTTTCATTTTTACTTATTTTACTTGTGTCACTTATTTCTAGACTCTACTATTTTTGAGAAATTTATGTCATTTCTAAAGTGACATACCTAACAGCTTCAGAAGGACTATATTGTAGTCGAACCCATGATAGTTAGGATCCTACTGGTACCTGATGAGGATCCTTACACAGCACTTTAATTTTGGGTTATGTATTTGAGTTCTACAGTTATTGAGTATACCTACTGTGTGTCTGGCACTGTACTCAATATATTAGAGTAGAACATATCAAGACTCGAGGGCTGACACTTCGCCTCTTTTTACTTAAGATCTCTGCATTTTTTGTTTGTTTTTAAGCCAAGTAAACAAGAAGAAAAATGACAGATAATGCTTCAGTGAGAAAGGCAAGGTGCTACATAGATTATGAGCTATTAAGTTAAAACCCAGGGAAAAGACCTGGAAACTATTGTACTATTCTCTTGAAAATTTGGCCCAGTAAGCTTCTACATCCAGTTCAACTAACAAAATCCTGTATACCACAGAGAAGAATAAAGAAAACCAAACTGACAAACATCCTTCTTTTATTTAAGACCAAACTGCAGCTGGAATACCCAGTACAGTTCTGCTTACTACACTTCAAGAAAGATCTGAGAAAGCGGAAAAAGAACCAAAGAAGGGCAGTTCAAGCGACCAAAGGGTGGGTGGAAGGTGCTGCAGTATGAATACTGTATGAATATTTTGACTCTGGTCTGAAAAGATAAAAGAATGTTATTGAAAACTACATGGAATAATTGAAGTCCCTTCAAGTTTGAAAGTAAGCATTTTAGGACAAATAAAAGGAAATTCAACTTTGTACTTGTGGAAACTAATCCCTAAATCTGAATAGGTTTATATTAATTCATGGGTAACAGGTCCATAATAAATTACTGGAAACTAGGATGTCTGAACATGAAGGAAGACAGCCATAGTCTTGTACAGTGCCTCTATTGGTCTGTCTCAAACTGAATTGGGTGAGAAAAGGTCTGGTCCATTACAAACTTTTTCTTGGTTATCTCAAGTCAGTTCCATTTTTGCTATTGGCAAATCTTGCCTTTGTTTATTCCAGTGCCAGTGTTTTCTGCTTAATGGTTTGCTTTGTTGGCATCCGAGTTTATTTACCTGTATGCCATGTGCAGTTTACATCTTCCTTAAACAACTCTCATTCCCAGGTAAATTTCAGTTATAATACTTGACATCCAGTTAAGAGGTTCCATCTCTTCTCACCTCTTTCCTAGTCAGTATATTCAGCAAACATTTACTCAGCCCGTAACTGGGGGGCAAAAATTGTACTAGGTAATTGGGGAGAAAAATAGATAAAATTCACTTATTCAATATCTACTGAGCACAATCTAGTGAATAACATTACAGTATGGCCTCATTGTTTTGAGGTGTATTATTTGTGACAATACTTTGCACCATTCATATCCTAATGTAATTATAAAACCCAATATATTATCAAAGATTAGTAATTTCGTGGTTACCTGCCATTTAAAAGTATTGGTATTTCTGTTTGCATCCCATTAATACAAATAATGAAAAAATGATGTTTTAATCTGTAATAAACTGATTTATTGTGCAGTGACTGTAATATGCTAGAGTTATATTAAATTGTTAACTCTGCCTCAACCACGTATTAGGAAGTAATCCCCCCAAAAGTATTTAACTTTGCATTAGATCTAAAGGAGACTCTGGGTGCTATAATTAGATTTTGAGGCAGACAGAGAGCTGTTATCCCAACTGGTATAGTATGTTCTGTAATTAAAAAAATGTTCTCCAAGTTATACTTTTTAGTGATTTACATGTACATTTTATAGGGGACATGTTCTGTGTATAGTGAATAAATAACTTTTATAGTATCACAATGGTTTGGATTCCTTAGTTCCTTATTAGGATATGAAGCTCAATTACCTATATATTGATTTTATCACTCACATGTATTTCTGCCACATGTGTAAACTTTTCACAGAGTTCTTCATCTAAGACTATGGAAGTGTTGAAGCCTTTAACTTATATTTTGAAAGTAAAGAATATACATAACTAAGGAAGGTATGAAAATAGAGGGTTTTTGTTTTGTTTTGTTTTTCCCCCCCAAGCTTTGCCCTAGATTACACAGCAAAGTAAGTGGCAGATCCTAGATGAGAGTCCATGGTTTTTTATTTGGTTCATCTTTGTTACCGTTTTGCACTTGTTTTTTCTCATGGGAAAATTTTTACAATAAAATTAGTATAATGGATTCTAGAGTTCACGTGGAAGATTTGATTTATAAAATAGGTTTAATTACAGAAAATATTTTGCTTCTAACTTTTCTGGGTGAAAGGTTAAATAAAATAACCCAAGATCTCAAAACTGATGTGGCTCGAACTCTTCAGCCTGGTTTTCTAAGTTTCAATCTCATTGTATTGCATTTTGAGCTTATTCCTGTTTACAAAATCCTGAGATATTTTGAATTGGGGAGGCTATGGCTTGAGACAGCACCGTTGTAGCTCAGGAATAATCTAATGTTCTTCTAGGTCTATCAAAGCTTTTAAGGAGTCCCTGGAGTATTGTTCTCACATAAATGAAGTGAGCAACCTGTTTGTCATCATTCAACTGTTAACATCTACAAGACATAGCTGGTTGCTGTGAAAAGGTTCTCGGGTTCTATCCCCTCTGCCGCCGTCTCCAACAGTGTCACTGTTTATTGCATCACATTTATGTATTCCTAAGTTATTTCGTCCATATATTAAAAATGGGATTCTTTTTTGTTTGGAATAAAACGCAAGGCGTGTAAATTCATTTCGTTGATAATTGACAGAGTAGTTTGTTAAGTAAAAGGCCTTTGTGTCTAGTTTTCTGTAGATCACATCTCGAGTGCTGGATAGTGAAATAAACTGGTCTAGGAGCCAAAAAAATCTCGGTTTTTTTTTTTAAGGTTTAGTTCTGCCTTACAGGTTTGTGACTGGTGGGTAGGATTTCGTTTGTTTTAGAGGTTTGAGTTTCAGATATACTGTTCCTTTTGTTTTACAAAGTAATTGCCTATGAGAATGCAATTAAACACTAGAAAAACTTACCCTAAACCCTTGTTTCTTTCCACCTTGTGCTTGCTTTAAGGGAGAGAACTTACCAGAACTTAACTGTAAGGATAGGTTATGGACTTGGATTCTGTAATATACAGACACTGGCTGACTCCACCACAGCATTTTGGTTCTCAAAAATACAATGATTTGGGAAATTCCTGTCACCTGTAACTACAAACTTACTGCTGCCTTTCTGAGGTGTGATAGATAATCATCATTGACCTTTTATCTAGGTTACTCTTAGCTGTTGAAAATTTTTAGTTAAAACGTGCTCCTCTGAACTCCTACCACTTCGATCCCAAACCAAAAATTTTATGCTGTATTTAAAGGTAGAGACCCAAGACACCTGGGCTCAGAATGGTTCAATGTAAAATTCTAGTACAATACAGGGGGAAAAAATGCAATTCTTGGCATTACTCCCAACAATTACTCTGGGGAAATAATGGAAAAAACGAAGACTCAATTTCCTCCAGTTTTCATGAGAAAACAGCTCTGCTTGTGTAGAACTTAAGATTTTATCAACAAATACTTAAAACATGGGTTGACAATTTGAAGAATTCTTTTGTACTGATTATTTTTCTGTACACCTAAATCTTATAAGTATTCTGTGGCCTTTTTTACTGTTAGCCGTGATTGGGTGCAAGGAGTCAGTTGCTTTCTTGTGTAGTTGTTGACCAAATCCAAATGTCTAATCAGTCAACAAATTGGCTGCCTCTTTAAAGTCACATCTTACCACAATTTAGTTGGGTTAATTGTGTGCATTTATAAAATAAACAAGCCACTGGGGAGAAAAAGCAGTTTATTTCATGCTTCAAATTTGTAGACGCACATTTAGTACTATATAAACTTGTCTTTAGAATCTAATTTGTCTCAGGCAATAGCTCACCAGAATTTACTTGGAGAAATACATATTGGCCATTCTGCCTAAAAATATTGAAAAAAACCGCCAAATTAGGAAATAGGGCACTTGCACAATCAGAAATTTTTAACATCCTCACGTTTTTAAATTTACTGTTGGGCTGATTTTATACTTAGCATGTATTTTTAAGGTGGGTGAAACATGTCATCAAGGTATTATGCAAGAAATCACATCTTTTGCATAGGTGGTCCCCTGGGCTGCACTTACTGGTAACAAAAGAAATACACTGGCATCAAACTATACTCAGGTTATAAAAATTGTACACAGCCATTATGAACTTTTAAGGTTGGAGAGACCCTTCAATGGTTAATCTTTGGGCTTAAAGGAATAAAAATTAAAATAGTCCCATACTGCTTTTCACATCTCTTAAAAATAGGAAGTGTTTTTAGCAGCTTAAAACCTTTTCAGTTATAGTTATATAAAAGTTCTTATTACACTAGGATTTATTTTGAAATATAGTTTACAACCAGATAAACTATAACATACACACACTGGCACTTCAGTACAAGGGCAGACTTTAAAATCAAATTTTGGACCTTTAAAATTAGGCCATAGTATAAAAGAGTCCATGGTCTCACATTCAGCAAATTCATACTAAAATATTCTATTTTGTAGGATAAATGCCAATGAAACTTTACATATGCTACAAGTTTATTACATATATTTACATGGCTCTTTCCTAGGTACTCAAACTCACATTATATAGCTCCCTACTTTAAGCAAGCTTTGCAGGGATATGAGGCCAGATCACTGTCAGAACAGCTTATGCAGTACTATATTACAAAAATGTATTTTACTGTGACCACCAAATACTGTTCCTATAAAAATGGTTTTGGTGCATTTGTTGGTAGTCCCTATCCACTGCATTTAAGAAATGGGGCCACTGGGGTACACTGTCTCATTCTAAATAGCCCCTAGTGCCCCTTCCACATTCAACACCTTCAGTTTACTAAACCAACTAGAAGAAAAATTCACATTTTCTTTTGGCAGTGCATCAGGTTGTTGGCGTATTACTGGTTTTGGTGTTTCTAGAATTAAATTTTCCAATACTCAAGTAAATTTGTTTTCAATCCCTGTATGTCTTAACTAGATACTTATAATCAGATTCACTAGTTTTCAACAAGTAAATCTTCTGACTTACAAATAATCTTAAGTCAGTATTTTACCCTAACAAGCATTGGAAAAAGTTGATTCCTTTATCGTTCCCCAAATCTAAATGTGAATGGTTTCACTTGAGTTACTCAATTGAGAACACTTGATATCAAGTAAAATGATCAATTATCAATTATTTAGTTATTTTACATTGCACTGACGCTACCATTACATCACAGTGCTCAAGATGAAATCTTGTATTTTCTACATAGCAGTTTTAGATAAATTTCCCTAACGAATTTAGTATGAAATTGACAATTATCCTTAAATATAACAATTTAAACATTAGTACTTAATCTTATTTTATACCTGTACTTTGAGTAAGGTTTTAAGTTGAAATGTCATTATTTCCTTATCAGAAGGATTAAAGGAAACAGGAACCCAGTGGCTTGGTGGTTTAGGAAGAACACTTGGTGACGGTGGTTCACTAAATTTGGCTCCAGCATAGTTCTGGTTAGTCTGAGACTTAAAAAGTAAGCTGGGACTTGATAAGCTAGAGTTCCAATTTTGATTATTTGAAAAATTTTTGTTCTTCCCCGCATTTTGCATGGCCTGCCATGCAGCTGCTGATGCATTATAAGTATGTCCTCTTTCTTTTTTCTTATGAACAATCTTCATCTGAGAATTCTGATCCTTGGTCTTCTGTCTATTAAGCTGTTGTTGGTTCTTACTAACATTTCTAGATTGAGGGGCTGGAATGTTATACCTCTCTCCACCACCCATCTTCAACTTCTTTGTCACCTGTAAGTGAATGGAAACAAAATACTGAGTAAAGTTACGGTAAAAAAAAAAAAAAAATCAAAACTTTAAGCAGCTTCTACAGCCCAACTTGTAATTACAGAAATCTTGGGGAAGACTCAAAAATGTGCTATTCAGCTGCTTTAACTTCATTATACGTTCATACTTCATTATATGCAGTTTTTATTACAATCCTAAGAAAAATAAGCTAACCCACAAGTCTGTAAAATCCATTATTTAAAAATTAAAATACTGGTTTAGGATGAGTCCACAATAAAATGTTTGCCCCATTACAAAGTGAATTTTTTTATACCTTTCAGTCTGCTTTTCAGATCGCAGGATTTCCACTACTTGTCCTCTTCCTTGCTGCCAAGCCCAGGATAACAGATGTTGCTTTCTGACGGATCCTTTCCTTTGTCTCAATACAGAAGTTTTCATGGGCCAATCTGCAGAGTCCAGCCTAGGAGCTGAGGTCAACATCTGAGTCTCCTCAGCACACAAGTTTGAGAGAAGTCTTAGCTAGAAAAGTAAAAATTACTTCATTAATTCAAATCAAAAACACGGGAGAAAGTGATTATATTTACTACAGAAATAAAGATTGGCTACTCCTGAACCTAAAAGGCATAAAATCTGAAGACGGTTTTCTTTGACCTTATAACTCATCATTTAAGAACTCTTCTCTGCCTTGAGATCCAAAAACACTTTGCTGGGGAATTCTGCGACAGGTGTCCGCCAAGTCCCCCAACAAGTTGTATCTTTTTCCTGGGGACCCTTCAGATTCACACCGTTTTTGTGACCACAATGTTAAATCAAACTAGGAAAGCATTAGCCTTTTTAAGCCATAACAAAAACTGGCTTAAAATTAGCTTCCTAAAAAAATGTTTTTAAAGTCTCACCAGTTTTTCAGTCTTTCGACATCACATCCGTTTTCATAAAGCCTCTTCTCCCCACATGCCTATATCACCCGTATTACTTTTAGTTATGAACATTTTAACTCCTCCCCATTTTAACATAAGTTTTCATACGCCTTAACAACCTAAGCCAGTTTCTAAAGTATATACAAATGCCTCCCTCAGTGAACACTGAAGATTTTGTTTTCATGGACATTCCAAGAAGCCAACTTATCAATAAGCCCTCTTTTTGGAAGAGTAATAGGGCCTTCCGGACTATTTTAACAGCCTTAAGTAAACAGTTCCTGGACCTTGAATCATAAACAACGCAAGCCTGGAAAGTTCGCTGCTTCCGATGGGGCTTGGCTTCCGAGCGGCTCCATCTTTCTCGAGCCCGAACCGGGAACCCTGGCCGCCTGCGTCCCACCCGGTTCCCGGATCTCGCCTCCTTCCCCCAACAATGAGGAGCGCGGACGCCAACATGGCCGCCCCCGCGGCGCCACCGCCACTCACCGACTTCAAGCTCGGACTGCGGCGGCGGCAGCTCCTGCTCGGTGACGCAGCCCCCTCCCCTTCCAAGGAGAGACGAGGCACGGAACGAACAAAGCCCACGAGCACCGACGAGTTAGTTGCTGACCAACTCGGCGTCCCTACCCGACCTCCTTCTTCTGCCTCTACCGACAAAATGGAGGTGGCAACGAGCGCAGAAGCGGGGCCGAGAGGCACAGCGGCCAATCAAAACGCGCCAACACGTGGCCCGGCCAATGATACGCGGGCCGCCGCCTGTTGCTGGGGCGGCCCGGGCGACGGAGGGAGGTGGTTGTTGCCGAGGGTTTGAAATCCTCTCCGAGAGGAGCATGTCGGGAACAACTGCTGCGGGCCGGTGGCTGACACCGGACTCCTGTTGGAGGAATCCACCCAGCTGTTCCCCGGCACCCTAGGCCGCGGTGGTGTCTGCCCTTAGCCCGGGCAGCTAGTGGGGATCGCGCCGACAGCGCCGGACCCCTGGAGCCCGCTCCCCCAGCGCGCGCGCGGCACCTGGGAAGGGGCTCTTGCTGCCTGCCGGGGCATCACCTCCATCCTGGCTCTCCGGCTCGCAGGCCCCCCGCCGTTTAGGACCCGGGTGGTTTTCCTCACCGGGGAGAATCACTTTAGGTGCCATTTGGTTCCCGAGTTCAGCTCCCTGGGCCGTGGAACTCGTGTTTTACAGCTGGAAGACTCCCAGCAAAGTTGCTTTCCGAGGCCGCTGCCCCTTTGCGCCTGACACTCCGGAGCCTCGTTCTCTTTCTCTGCACGGGAACTTATTTGCAGCTCCCAAAGCTTGCAGTTCTTCCTGTCCTTCCCACCCCTGCCTCAAAATTCTTCCGAAGTTGCCGGCCCTGTGAACGCGTTTCCGACGAGGCACGGACGAAATTGATCACTTCCTCTTTGTGTCCCCACTGGTCCTTAACTTTGTTAGATAACTCCATCATACCGTCTCGTAACTACTCGTGGCTGTATCTGCCCACGCCTCCCCACACGTACACGGTCGCGGGGCAAAGCCAGATTTTATTTTTCTGCGCACAGTGCCTCGCCTGTTTTAAGTGCGCGAGAAAAATTTGTTATTCTCCTTTCTGCCCAATTTGCAAGTGAAAAGCAGGAGAAAGGATAAGAGTTCAGTCCATTATGCCAGCGAGGTGCGGAGAAGGGAAAAAGGGCAAGTTTTGTGGAGTGAATGGATAAGCAACCCAAAGTGAGTGTTTTAATACCAGTTTCCAATTTCTATGAACGTATGAACATTTTCATTACAGGATTTATATATATTATGTATATTACATATAATAAGTTATACATAATTCTTTTTTTAATCTTCAGATTTTCGTGGCCATCATCCCCACCTCTCTGTTCTAGCTGTGGACCTTAAGTTTTCATAAGAAAACTGCTTAAGCGACTGCATTTTTAAAAAAAGGAGTTTGTTAATCAAATTAATTTGGTGAAACGTGTAGAAGATATTTTTGAGCATGGGACTTTCTGGTGCTAATCATATTATAGTCAAATAAGACGTATCAGATATGGTAAACTGCTAGGTTGTGGAATGTGTAATCTGTTTCCTAAAAATTCAAAAAGCTGATTTAGACATCTGGCCAGAAAATAGCCGTGCTATATTTAACAGAGCAAAACTTTGACTTCAGTTAAGACCCTTACAATATATTTTTTTGATATACTGGTTTTGTAAAATGAACAGCCAGGTTTCAGTCTGGGCATTTTCTTTCTGATTCTTTTTTATCATCCAAATATCTTTCAAATTCATCCCTGCTGCAGCCGCCCCCCTAACACACACACCTTTCTTATCCTCCACGATGATTGGCACGTTAAAAAAAAAAGACTAAAGTGGCCCAAAATTGTATTACAGAATTCAGTCGTCCTCTGAATCTTATCTGTATAAACATAAACACACAGATAAGGTATTGGGTACTTGTAAACAAGCACATTAATATTAAATACTCTACTTCCCCCTGCCCTGAGCTAACCTGATTTGCTTACATCATTTCAATTCACTTTCACAAATTATGGTGGTGCAGGACAGGGCAAATTTCCCTGAGTAGGGAGAGACCAAGCCCTGCACTGAGAGAAGAGGGTCCTTCGGTGCAGAGTGTAGAAAGATTGCAACACAGACGCCAAAGTTAGAGTCAAAAGGAAAGTCTGTTAGAAAAGGGGCCACATTCCACAGAGTGTGGTCTCCTCTCAGAAGAAGAGAGTGAGAGGGACAGAGTGAGATGGTGAGAGGGACCGAGAACGGCAATGACAGTAAGCGCAGCGAGAGGGACCCCAAGTGTTTGGGGAATTCAATTTATAGATCATTCTTTCGTTCCGTGAGTTACAGTTTAAGGACTTTGTTTACTCATCTCCTTTGATATGAGCATACAGTGAGGAGGGGAAAAGGGAAGAGTACTAAGCGAGAAAGGCCTGCCGGCAGTTCCCAGCCTTTAATCCATAGATTCCCTATGGTTTTAGCCATAGGGAAGAATGGTTTTATTTGTGTAGGGTGTCACTTAAAGACTGTTTTTTCCTGTTTCCCTAGGTGTGGGAAATGGGTTGTTAGCAATCCCAGCAGAGATCTCCCTTTGTTCTGCAGGTATCTTCATGGCCTGGCTGCAGAATTGATCAACATATTGCAGTCTTTGAATATAGCCTGATTCAACATTTTAGTTCTCTTGCCTCCTCCCTAAATTAATGGAATAGGCTCTATTTTGATCTCTACTGCACAGATGAAGAATCTGAAGCTCTTTAGAGCTGAAAGCCACACACTTAGATCCAGAGCCTGGTTCCATGTTGCCCACAGTTTCTGTGAATCACCTCTGTGTCCTCCCCAGTGCCTGAAAGGTGCTTTATCCAGAGCAGACACTGACTGGCGGTTGACTGGGCTGCCGGGGCCGCTCGGACAGAATGAAGCTTCCATCCTGCCTTCTGGCAGAACCAGGTTCTCTGCCAGAAAGTGAGAGTCAGGATGCCCTCAGGAGAGTGCTGTTAAAAAGCCTTCCCCATGTTCCAGAATCCCAGGCAGCCTTTCAATGCAGCCCCTGCCTTATTAACATTTACCAAGTTGCCGCAGCAGCTGAGAACTGGGGAGCAGCAGTTAAAATCACACCCTCTTGGGGATATATGTGTGTCTGTGTGTCTGATGCTGGTCTTTAAAGTCAGTTCCACCAACACCATCCAATTAGAGGTTCGCAGCTCAAATAGGAAAAAGTTAATGCAAACAAACAGCTCTCAGGATGTAGATCTGTCTCCAATGCTGGGAGCTAAATGCATAATAAATACTGTGGGTTTTTAATACCAAACATTTATTTAACAAAGATTTATCTGGTGTCTTCTTTGAGGCAGGCTCTCTGCCAAGCCCTGGGGGTACAACAGTCAGTGAGAGTCCCTCCCAGCCCTAAAGGAACTCAAAAAAGCTGTTCCCTTTACTGTTTATCAGAGAAGAAAGCTAGTGTCTGGGAGATTCATTTCCTCAGTTCTTCCTCTGAGAGTCCATGCCAATTGTAAACACAAAATCAGCTTGCTCACATCACTAAAGAGTGCAGGTTGCAGACATCATACTGGACCCTGTGGAAAGGAAGGGAAAAGGAAAGGATTCCCACATGCCGAAATTCTTTTCCAGGAAGATCTGTTACGAATTATGTATCAGCGAGAGCCAAAGTCAACGAAACTTGTTACTTAAACATTACCTACCTGATCTGTAGGTAGAAGTAGGACTAATGTAAGGAAAAGGCAAGAGAACTGAAATGTTAAATCAAGCTATATTCAGAGACTGCAATATGCTGATTAGCCCTGAGTTCCTGTTCTACAGGAGGACACCTGTAGAACAAAGGACTGCTAACAACCCATTTCCCCACACCGTGAAGGGAAGACAGGAAAACAGTCTTTAAGTCATGCCCTACACAAAATAAAATCATTCCTTCCCTACAGCTAAAACCAAGGGAACCTATGGATCAAAGGCTGGGAATTGCCAGCAGGCCTTTCGCACTACATCTTCTTACCTTTCTCCCTACACTCTTCTGCTTCCACTGTATGTCCATACTATCAAAGGAAAATGGGTGAAGTTTTTAAACTATAATTGATAGAAACTAAGAATGATGTATAAACTGAATTCCCTGAACACTCAAGGTTCCTCTCAGGGTCTTTTTCTCTGTCCATCTCACTGTCACTGTGTGTGTCTCTCTCTGGGCCCCTGTGAGTTCCTCTCAGTCTCTGTCACTCTCCGCCTCTGAGAGGAGACCAAGCTCTGTGCAGCGTTCCCCCTTCTCTAGTAAACTTTTTTTAGACTCTTAACTCTGGCAGGCATTTGAATTCTTTCTCGTGCTCAACCAAGAACCTTTACTCTCTTGGTGCAGGGCCTGAGCTCCTCCCAACTCACAGATATTTGCCCTGTCCCGCATCAGGACAAAAGGTGTTTCTGAAAGTACAGCTTTGGAGGACTGGCACATTTGCAGGCTGATGCTTACTGTATTTTAGACTCCGCAAGTGTCAGGGCCGTTGAGGCAATCACCCGCATTTGCCAAACCCGTGGAACGAGTCTATAGTCGGACTGACTGGCATTCAGGCTGAGTCACTTACCTCCCATGTATCAACCTTAAAACAAACTGGTTTGGTTATTTTTATTCCTTAAGCTCATGTGTGAATTCAGAGTACAACTCTGAATGCTCGCAGGTCTGTCAGCTAATGTCTTATTTCAGTTAGGGGAAGCAAGTTCTTGGAACTTGACAAAGAGTAAAGTAGGCTGCCTGCTTGATGTTGTGAGGTGGCTTAGGGCTCTGTTCTCGTTGCCAAACTGGTATCAAAACACACACCCCTCCACACACCGTGAATTTGTTTCCTGGGGAAGCATCTGCTGCGCGTTCCCAGTTGCTCACACATTCCTGAGCAGTTGCAAATCAGTTCTCCGCCATTACAGCTATTTTGGTCTGATTACTACATGGGGCACAGGAAGTCAATGCTAAACTCCCACGCTTCCTGTGACTCTGACCCAGGGGTTCTCAACCTTCAGGACCTTTGAAGGCTTCTGATGCATAGACTCCCACCCCAGATCAAAATCTTTGAGAATGGATGTTTGGGTGTTCCATTTGAAGAATAGCAGATTATGCCACTCCAAAATATGCCACTTTAGTGTAAGGAGCATTTTGAGCCAAAGGCACTAGAGAAACAGCATGTGCAAGAAGGGCATCTGATCCTCCCTCCCCTTTTCTTCCTGAAAACAGGAGAGAATGAAAGATGTCCTCTCTATACCAGGATGAAACATTCTTATCAGATGAGACGTGAATTGAGGCCGAGAATTCTGTACAAACAGACCTTGTCAAAATAACTATTTTCCTTTAGCCCCACCGCCACCACCACAGATGTATTTTAGTTACTTTTTCACAATTACATTTCTTTGTTCAACCTAGCATAAAAGCATCTAGGCTTTGCCACTTTTTTGGGTCTTCATTTCCTTATGAAGGCTCCTGTATCACTTAAAATTTATATTTAAAAAAATTGAATGCTTTTCTACTGTTAATCTGTCTTATGCCAATTTAATTCTCAGGCCCAGCTGCAGACCCTACCTACTAGAGTAGAGAGAAAATGTTTCTTCCCCTACACAGCTGATTCCAATATCTTACTCTGAGAACTATTGCTCTACATTTCTGTAAGGGCAGTCCCCTGATATGGGGGTGTATATTTGAAGGGGATCTCCTCTGTCCTGTGTAATCCTTAAAGTTGATCGCACCCAACAAACAACGGAAAAAGTTAAGAAACTCGCTCCTGAACACCCAGAATTGTTTAGATTCGCTTTTTAAAGTGTCTATCACACGCCTGGCCTCCCAGGCTCTGCCATCACCCCTCCCCCGCCACTGCCAAAAACAGTGGAACATGAGAGCCATCTCCTTACGTATGAGACCATAACAATACCTGGCTCCCAACTACTCACAACCGTGGCATGAAGAAGAGACACGTAATCCTCAGCTCAGAAATCATAGAAGGCTCTAAAGAAAATCAAATGAGATATGAAACCACTCAAGCTCCCACGTCGGATGTTTACTCAGCTCGACAGGCTCTGAATTCCCATACACGTTTTTGCCTTCTGTCTTTCTCACTTTCTCCTTTGCGTTGCATTGTATTGTAGCACCCAGCATTTTCAACATATTCCAAATCTACTTTATCAAAGTGCTTTCGCATTCATTATCTCGCCCAGTCTTGGCATTAATGTTACAGGATAGGCGTCATTACCATTCTACAGATGAAGAAACGGGCTCAGCCTGGTTCAAGTCTGCAACAGAGATATTCTATCTTTACCATTTTTATTGGAGTTTGTTACATCAGTAATGTATTAACTGTAGAAAGGATTGATAAACAAAAAATAAAATAAAAATTACTCGACATCTTACCTCCCGAAGATAACTACTTGTTAAAGTTTTGAGAGTGTGTCCTTCTAGTCTTTTTTTCTATGCAATACGGTGAGCACAGACTCTAAAGACTGTCCAGAGTCAAATCACAGCTCTGTAGCTTACTAGCGTATGACTTGACAGGCTTTTTAAACGCTCTGTGCTTTAGTTTCCTCATCTGTAAAATGGGAGATAATAACAATACCTAAAAGTTAGTGTAAGGATTAAGTCAACATCTTTGAAGTACTCAAAACAATGCCTGGCACATAGAAAGCATTCGATTAAAGCTTTTTTTTTTCTTTTTATAAAAATGGTAATAAATGGTATCTATTACCTAACTTTTTCTTCATTTTTTACTCAATATGTTATGAACATGTTTCTGTGTATATGTATATATACCTACATAATTGTTAACAGCATTTTCTGTCATTAATCTTACCATCCCCCTACTGTTCGTTTCTAATTTTTTGCTAGTATGTGCTAAACTGAACATCTTTATAGATAAATCTTTACATTCTTAAAGAAAATTCTTTTAAATAAATTCCTAGAGGTGAAATTACTAGGGTACATATATAGGCAAGATTTTGATTTACACCCCCACTATCAGGATAAGAGTCAAGTCTCAGGCTTCTGGCTTGAGGATACCATTCTCTCCCCTTATTATTCATGGCTGCTTCTCTCACACTGGATCTGTAAGAGGAATTGGTGGATTTATATAAAAGAAAAATAGTTGAAAGAATTTTAAAAGATTTTTTAAACATCACGTGTTATATATAGCCCTTTTAAGAAATATGCCTGTAGGACAGCCCTTTCTTCATGGGAACTCGATGCTAATAAGGTCTACTTATTCATCACAGCCTCCATAGCTGTCAATTTGGCAGTTAATGAGCAATGAACATCTGGAATTTTCCACGGACTCAAGCAGACCATTGTTTGTCCTCTGGCTGATTGCATGGGTTCGGGAAAAGACTGTGAGTCAAGCTTCCATGTCCCGAGAGCCTGTGTTCTGCCACAGCAGAAAAAAATAGAGATTGACATAGTTTTAATAGATGATTAAAACTGCTTGGCTTAGTTGACACCATGGTATGACTTCCATTCTTGGGAACAGAAGGCACCAAGGAAGTCTCCATTAAACCTACCGCTTCTAAGGCATGGGGAGATAAAGCAACTCACTCAAGGACATTCTGATCTCTTGACACCAGTTCACCATGGCTAAATTTTCATACCATCTTCTTGCCTTTAACTGGTGTATCTTTATTTTATTTTGTTATAACTGTTACCTTGTGCAATTCAAAGGTATGACCTCTTGTTCGTTAGATAATAGCAGTAAGCATTGAGTACTTTACTATGAGCAAGACACTGTACTAAGCAATTTGTATGTATTACCTTATTTAATTCTTACCATAACCCTCCTGAGGTCAATAGCATTATTATCCCAATATAACAGATGAGAA
The DNA here is from genome assembly GCF_902729225.1 of Pteropus medius. Classification (NCBI taxonomy): domain Eukaryota; kingdom Metazoa; phylum Chordata; class Mammalia; order Chiroptera; family Pteropodidae; genus Pteropus; species Pteropus medius. Next base: position 3,235,119 of record NW_024354503.1, on the reverse strand, counting down.
AACTGAGGCTCAGAGAGGTAGGTATGTGATTTGCCCAAAGTCACACACAGAGAACTCAAACCTGGGTTGGTGTGATACCAAAACCTCTGCTCTTGGCCACTCTGCCACACTGGCATAGTCTTCAGGGTTCATACACCTATGAAGTGCCAGAATACAGCTTGCTCTGCGTCCAGGCTCTCACCATCCAGTAAACGTCACACATATTTTTAATGCCTTTTAGAAAGGAAGCAAAGAAAACTAGAGTATTTATATTCTCCCATATGTGGGGTATTTTCAAAAGGATCTTTTTCACAAGCTTGGTTCCTGAAATAAAAGTATACCGCTGAGAGGCAGAAGCTGAGGGAGCTTTACAGTAGCCAGCTTAAGGAAGAGCTTTGCCTGCCGTGAGGAAATGGCAGCTTGGTAAGCTCATGAGGTGGAGTCGAAGAACCCCTAAAAGAGCCCATAAGAGAAAGAGGGAGCTTTCGAATGTCATCTCACCAGGAAAACACGAAGCCATCTGACAAGAGTTCTGCTCCGGAAACTTCCTTAATCTCTTTCACTTTCTTCTTCCCTGATTGCAACCCCAGAGATGTAAAAACTACAGTCAACAAGCTGCGAAAGGAAGAATAAGGAAGGACAGAGCATTCAACTCTCGAGTTCAGAATTCTGATTATTACTTGGACTGGCCAATTTTAATTACTGAATTGAAACTGAGTCTAAATTTTAAAGTAACAACGGAATTATATTACCCAAAAGAAAGGATAATAATGAAAATAAAAATTGGTATAGCACAGACACCATCCAATCAGACATTTGACTGTTAAAACTAGACAACCAGTAGGACCATCTGGAGCATACCAGCCAAACGTTGGGCCTGCCTAAGAGTAAGGAAAAAGGTTACCTCTCACCCTCTTCATCCACTGTCTGGAGAACCATCAACCTTGAGCAGATTTAAAAGAAGAATAAGTTTATACACAATAACAGACCACCAAATATATGAAGTCAAAATTGATAGAATTGGAGGGAGAAATAAACATTTCTAGAATAACAGTTGGAGGCTTCAAGACCCAACTCTCAATCACGGATAGAACAACCAGACAGAAGATAAGTAAGGAAATAGGGGATTTGAACAACACAACAAACCAATCGGATCTAATAGGCATATATAGGACACTACCCAACAACAACAAAATACACATTCTTCTCAAGTACACATGGGACACTCTCTGAGACCATATTTTAGGCCGTGAATTGCCTCAATAGATTTAAAAATATAGATATTATTTAAAGTATCTTCCCAACCACAACAGGGTGAAGTTACAAATCAAAAACAAAAGGAAAACAGGAAAATTCACAAAATTGTAGACATCAAATAACACACTTTTAAAAAACCAGTGGGTCAAAGAATAAATCACAAAATGAGAAAATACTTAGAGATGAGTGAAAATGAAAGCACAACATACCAAAACTTACGGGTCTCAGCGAAAGCAGTGCTAATGGGGAAATTTACAGGTATAAACACATCAAAAATTAAGAACAATCTCAAAACAACCTAACTTAAAACTTAAGAAACTAGAAAATGAAGAGGCTTGTCAGGGGTCCTGAGCCTGAGGACTCAGCTAAGCTGTACTCAGCTTCCTGACCTACAGAAGTTATGGGATAATAAATGTTTGCCTTTTAAGCTGCTATATTTGCGGATAATTTGTTACTCATAAATAAGTAATACAGCTGTTGCTATTTTTATCAAAATGGTTTAATATTGAACATACTATTTTGTAATCTTTTTTTACAAAAAAGATTGACAACATGTTTCAACATTTATCCATAACAAAAGACACTTCTCTTAAAAAGCTTTGATTTTTAAAAGCCATAATATGGATGCATAATTTAGTTATGTGGGGCTATGCCTTTTCCATACATGCATTTATTCAAATAACTTGTAAAGATGGATGCATACATCCAGTCAAAAAAATGGATTGGCATATGGGTAGCTATACTGAGATTTTATACTGGGCTTCCATTAAGGAAAGCCCTTGTGTACAGAGCCTATAACTCTTGTGTCAATTCTTGAAAAGAAAGGACTAAAGAGAGGGCTGAGGTGTTAGTTTTGTCAAGGTCTTACCAGATAAAGGGCTGCCAAATACCCTGAGCCACAGTATTTGGTGGCACTTATGTGCCCAGTGCCTGCTCCAGAGTCCTGCGAATGGAGGTAACCGTCACATTGTGGTAAAGTACACATCGCAAGACTATTAGATACCCCAGTTGATCTCTATTTCATTTCCATTAGAGTTTAGGGACATACAAGCAAATATATTACATACTAGGTCAAACGAGAGAGACCCTGACTCTGGGCCCCACAATTTAAAGGACCCCACATCACGACCACACATAAAATAAATTTATTGAATGAGAGAAAAAATGAAATATCAAAGTGAAATTATAAAAAAATACCTGTTAAGAATGAAATACACAGTCAGGTGAGTATTATCCTATCTCAAAATGAATGAATGCAGGAATGAAAACCAGAATGTCTAAATAAACCTAACTCTGCCAGCTGCAGGAGTTGCATGACTGGCCACATGGGTTGCTCTGTATGGCAAGAACACACGGGTATTTTTGACACTCGGCGCCAGCACAACACAACCCTCTGCAACCACTCTTAGGACTAACACCATCTGGGCCCCAGGGAAATGCTTCTCCACATCTCTTATCCCAAGAACTCAAAACAAAAGGTAACTATATGAGGATTTGTGGCTGATTTTGTCCTTATAAGTGTAAATTTGATAAGGTATGAAGATAGACTAGCTCTTATTTAAATGTTTGTTGATTTGACCCATTCAAATGCTTAGCCATTTGTAGTCTTCATTTGTACCCTTGCTTCAGGCCCCACGAATGTCAGGCACAGACCTCAACAAGGGTAATGGTATGTAGAAAAAAAAGATCCATCTTTATTTTACTTCTTTTTTCTATTTATTTATTTGTGTATTCATTGTGGTAAAGTACACATCACAGAAAGTTTACCGATATAACCATTTTTAAATGTACAGTTCCATGATTAAGTTCATTCTTATTATTGTGCAACTATCACCACTGTCCATCTCCAGAACTCTTCTTCTTATAAAATTGAAACTCTATGCCTATTAAAGAATAACTCCCCATTTCCCCTCCCCCCAGCCCCAGGTAACCATCATTCTATTTTCTGTCTCTATGATTTTGACTACTCAAGTCATTTCTTATAAGCAAAATCATACGACATTTATCTTTCGGTAACTGGCTTATTTTATTCAGCATACTATTCTCAAATTTTATCCAGGTTAGAGCATATGTCAAAATTTCCTTCCTTTTTAAGGAGGAATAATATTCCATTGTATGTATATACTACACTTTGCTTATCCATTCATTCGTCAGTGGGCATTTGGGTTGCTTCCATGTTTTAGCTATTCTGAATAATGCTGCTATGAACATGGGTATAACAAGTATCTGTTCAAGACTCCATTTTAAATCAACAGAATGAAAAAGTAACCTATTTACAAATTATATATCTAATTGTATACACCCAAGTGGAATTGCTTGATCGTATGGTAATTCTATTTTTAATTTTTAGGAGCCACCATGTTTTCCACAGTAGATTGTCTGTACCAATCTACATTCCCACCAACAATGCACAGGGTTCCAATTTCTTCACATCCTTGCTAACAATTTTTATTGTCTATTTTTTAAATAGTAGCCATTCTAATGGGTGCAAGGTGGTAGGTACCTGGTTCTGATGTGTAGTATTACCCTAATAACTAGTGATATTGAGCATCTTTTCATATGCTTATTGGCTATTTGTATATCATCTTTGGAGAAATGTCTGTTCTAGTCCTTTGCCCATTTTTGAATTGGGTTGTTTGTTTTTCGTCGTTTTTGAGTATTAGCAGTTATTTACTTATTCAAGGTATTAATCCTTATCAGATATATAATTTATAAATATCTTCTCCCATTCTACACGTTACTTTTCATTCTGTTGATAGTGTCCTTTATTGCACTGAAGATTTTAGTTATCATGAAGTCCTATTCATGTATTTTTTCTTTTGTTTTCTGTGCCTCTGGTGTCATAATCTAGCATATCATTCCTAAATCTAATGTGGTGAAGCTTTTGTTCCAAGTATTTCTTCTAAGAGTTTTAGCTCTTAGATTTAGGTCTTTGATCCAGTTGGGGTTATTTTTGTATTTGGTATAAAATGAGAGTCCAGCTTCATTCTTTTGAATGTGGGTGCCCAGTTTTCCCAGCACCATTTGTTAAAGACTGTCCTTTCCCCATTGGATGGTCTTGGCACCCTTATGAAAGATCATTTGACCACATATGCAAGTGTTTATCTCTATTCTGTTCCACTGATCTGTATGTCTATCTTTATGCCAGTATCACATTGTTTTGATTACAGTAAATCTGTAATAAGTTTTGAAGTATGAGACCTCCAACCTTTTCTTCTGTTTTCAAGATTGTTTTGGCTATTCAAGGTCTGTAACATCTCAACACTTTTGCTACATTCTGTTTGTTGGAAGTTAGTCATTGAGTCCAACTCACAATCAAGAAGAGATTACACAAAAGGTATGAATGCCAGGAGGCAGAGATTACTGAGAGCCATTTTAGGGGCTGCCTACTGCAATGGCTAACACTTATTGAGGACTTAATATACCAAACTATATGTATCTGTACTCATTTAATCCTGCCAGTAACCCTGGGAATCTGTAACCACTATTGTACCTAGTTTGTAATACAGGGAATTGAGGTTTGAATAGATTAAACTATTTATCTGTGGCTCCCCAGCTACAAAATGACAGAGCTGATATTCAAACTCAGCCCATGCAGTTCCAAAGGTGTGTTTTTAACCCTTGTACTATTCATACACACTTGCCTGCTTCAACATCTCAGATGCATGTGAAATGTTATCGGTTATAATTTGGAGCTTAGGTTTCTGATTGGCCAAAGTCTCAGATGACTGCTCGTGAATAGAAAAACGAGCTCTTTCAGCTATATTTAGCCCTAGTCAAATGAATTTGAGAAATCCTTCTATTTTGGTTCAAGGTCAAGTTGTTATGGAAGTTTGATATTTACTACAGAAAAGGAAGGACAAACCCCCTCACTGACACAAATATGCTGAAGAATTTCCCTTCTTGCTACACTGGATACTGTGTGGGTTTCTCCAGGCTTCTATTAGAAGGCCTCAGCTTTGGAGAAGCTTCTGCACCTAATTTAATGGGCAGCTGCCTCACAACATCGAATTTCTCTCCAACTTCCCGAGAATTTCTGGGTCAGTTCACTCACAAAAGAACTCTGTGAAAACAAGTTTCCACAGAACTTCTTGGGCCGAGAGAGTTCTGCTTTCAAATAACTTCACCCCCACCTCCTCCCCAGTCAGACTCTGCCCCTCGTGCCCGAAGGCCTCCTCCCCACCCTGAGGAACGTGTCAGGGAGTGTCTGATGGAGTCATAAAGACTCGGCTGCTGCTTTTTTCCCTTCTTTCGAGACCACATCCGCCAACTCTCAGAAAGAAAATGTTGGGTTGAGTTTTCAAGCCCAGGATAGAAAGCTAGGTTTAGAAGTGTTTCAGGAACGTTGAGAATGTTTTTAAATGTGTTTTAAAAGGTCTTCCTGTTTTCATTACATTTTTATGAACAGATATAATTGCCTTAGTGCTTCAGCTTAAAGGAGGAACCCACTCCACCCACATTTTTTTTCCTTCAGAGCCGCAACTTAGTCCTTGGAGCTGGGTCGGATGCCGTGCAGGTACAGAGGTGAATTAAGATACGGGTCCCGCCTTTAAGGAACTTTGATTATAGGATCCAGAAACACGAGCGACTGTGTACACTATAATGCAGAACATGCAAGTGCCACAAGGGAGCTGCAAATTGCTATAAAAAGGTTTCTCCCCTTTGCACAGGGCACTAGTGTGGTTTACAGAAGCCCTTTCACGTACAAGCCCTCCTTGAGTTACACTCCACCCACGCTAATAACAGCAAAGAGCTAGACAGCCTCGCTTGGAATCCCAACTGTGCCACTCCCGGATACACATCACGGGCACCTTACTTAAGATCTATGGGTCAGTTTCCTCCTTGGTAAAATGGAAACAATAATATCCTCTGTCTCATTGGGTGGTTGTGCGGATAAGTGAAGTTCCAAGGGCTTAGCATGTAGAGCATTTAATAAATGTTAGCAGTTGCAGTATTTCTGTTTTATAAATGAGGAGGCTGAGATTTAACTAGTCAAACTGACTTGCTCAGAATCATTCAACTAGTAGACGATGGGGCAGAGCTTAAACCCGACTCCAAGTCCAATGCTCTTTCTATTACCCAACAGCCCGAAAGCTGTGGGAGTCCAAAAAGGGCTGGGAAAATGCGTGGGAATGGAGGTAGTGGAAATCCGGGAGGTTTCCTAAAACAGCGGGGAATGGAAATTGCTCTTGAGCTCCAGTATCTGAAAGCCTTCATCTAAACATTACTCAATCCCATGGTACAGCCTCTTAGATAAATTAGTGCAATTTCTTTCTTCGTGTGGCACATTCAACTGCTTTTAATTCTCTTTCCTCTGTGTTTTCAAACACACTCTACAAACTTCTATTACACTACTCATCATAGGGTATTTGGCTTGCCTGCTGCTCCAGTTACTGCTAGAATAAATCACCTCAAAGCTTAGTGGTTTAAAGCAACAGCAATCATTTTATTGTCTCTCAAAGTTTCTGTGGGTCAGGAATTTGGGAAGGACTGGCTGAGCAGTCTGACGTGGGGTCTCCCATGCGGTTGCTGGTAGTGGATGGTGAATAGAGCTTGAGCAGCTGTGAGCTGGCTGGGCATCTCTCTGCCTTCATGTACTCTCCCAGCCTCTCCATGTGGTCTCTCCAAAGCCAAGTTTGGGCTTCCTCGCGGCTTGGCCACTTTAGGGCAGTCAGATTCTTTACATGGTAACTGAAGGCTTCAAGAGCAAGTATTCCTAGACTTAAAAGTCACATAGCGTCACTTCTGGCATACTCTTTCAGTTAAAATAATCACAAAAGTCTTCTTAATTTCAAGAGAAAGTGACGTAGACCTGACCTCTCCATGGTAGAAGTGATACGGATAAGAGACTTTTATTAAAGTCCTATTTGGAAAATACGATCTGCGAGACTTGATTTTGTGTCTGCTTTTCCTGATGGAACACTCACCCATTCAATCGCTCATGTATGCGTCTGTTGACTCATCGAACATTTATTGAATGCCTACTGTGTGCCAAGCACAAAGCTAGGCCTTTATATATATTACTTCACCTAATTTCATGTCAACCTTTTGAAGTAAATGCATTATCTCCATTTAACGAGTGAGGAAACTAAGGCTCGGAATGGTGCAGTGGTTTCCTAGTCACACAAATGGATGTAAAAGCCATGATCTGAACCCAAAACTACTCATTCTAGAGCCTATGCCATTCCTTACGCGAGGCTACACTCCCAACTTCCCCACAATCTGGTCGCCTCGAAGGCTTGGAGAACCTCCTTGCCCTCCATTCCCCCAAAGCAGGTCGGCGCCTGGGGAAACTAATGAGGGAGACATTGTCCAAGGCCAGTGGGAAGGAACCCCAAGTCCTGTGCCAGCCACGAAACTTACATTTGCGTTCGCAGAGGTTCTGGCCACACAGCACAGGGTTGGAATTCATGCCCATGTGGATTCAGCTATTCACACATGGCAAATAGGGGTTTTGTTTGTTTTTTATGCCAACTTCATTCAACAGCAGCAGCCTGGAGTGCTGCACTGAGGAGACTGGTGAGCATCTGCAGGAATTGAGGCCTCGGTCCACTAGTCCTGTCTACCAGGGGCGTGTCCCGGGGCGTGTCAGCGCTCAGCTCTTCCGTCACTTGCACAATCTTATGTTAGGCTTCTCTCACATGGGAGGACACTAGGATGTAAAAATCTTAGGGCTAACGATTTTTTCTCTTTTGTTCACTACTGAGTCCGCAGCACCTAGAACAGTGCCTAACAGGAATTAGGATCTCAATAAACATTTGCTGAATGAACAAAACAGTCATGGTACAGAGGTTAAATGGATTGACTCCAAAGGGGTCACAGTCCTGGGTGTGAATTTCAGCTCTGCCTCTTGCTGGCTGGACAACGTTGGGTAGGTTACTTTATTTAATCTCTCTGAGGCTCAGCTACTTTACTTATTCATTTAGTCATTCAACAAACATCAGTTAAATACCTAATATGTACCAAACACAGTTCTAGGCACCAGAGAAGTAGAAGTGATCAAAACAGACATAGATCCTTGCACTTATGGGTTTTATATTTTAGGGAGGAGAAACAGGCAAATGAACAAATGAGTGAAAGATATAGTGGGTGTCAGATGACAAGGCTTTGAAGAAACAAAGTGAGGCTGGGAGGCAGGACATTCTTGGGTGAGGTAGGATGAGATTTGCCTCCTGGTCCATAAGACCATGTGAAGATTAGAATCCAGGGCACAAAGAATGGTGGACCTGGTCTTATTTAAAGCACTTGAAGCTCCTTCTTCCTCCTTAGGGAGTACCATGTTATATTATATTACCATATGTAATATAATATGGTTATATGATCCTTACTGCTAAGCATTGGGAGAATTAAATGAGGAAATATTTGTGAAAAGCTTAGCTCTGTGCCTGGTAGATGGTGAGGGCTCAATACATGGACATTGTTATAATTTTCCTTTCATTTATTCAATGGATATTTACTAAATACCTACAGAAAGTCAGGTCCATCCCACCCTCAAATTTCACAGAAGCATATAAGTCTCAGACTCGCTCAAGATTACACATCCAGCATGAAGCAGAGCAGAACTAGAACTTGGTCCCTGATCTGGTCTTGGTTCCACTATTGCCTTTTCATCCATCCAAGTAGTCCCCACCACCCCTTACTTGTTGACTGTTTCTCCTGTCCTCTCATGGGTCCTGCAAGCTATTGCTAAAGAAAAAATTATTCATGACAATTATTAAAGATGGTAAGACTTTATTTTGGAAGGGCCATCACGATAGGTGTAGAGACCCCCGTGGTGAAGTTTTGCAGTGGAAGACAGATCAGACTCAACTCCAAATACAGCATGGGCAACCGGGAATTTATAGCCAGTGGGGGTCAGAGTATGGAAAATCAGTTAAGAGAAAACATCAGGGGTGAGGGGGATTCTGGCTAAGCTGACCTACCAGGGTTTCTGCTGAAGGCAGGCCGGGGTGATCAGACATCATCTGGGAGTCGGGAGTGGGGAATGAGGAACCTGATTAGATATATAAGGTGATCAGATATTAAAAATGGGGGAGTCTAGCTAAACCAACCTATCAGGATTCTTGCTAAAACTGGACAATGCAGAGAAAAACATGGAAATCCAAACGTCGAAGCCTCATGGAAAAGCTCAAGGTAGCCTGAGTAGAGTTTGGTCAAAGAGAGAATCTTTGTCCCTATTCAGTTACAATTTAGGTACAGCACAGGGAATATAGTCAATAATATCAAAATAACTTTGTATGGCGACAGAGGGTTACTACAAGTAGTGTGGTGATCAATCTTAAGGTATATGAATGTTGAATCACTTGTACACCCGAAACTAATATAATATCGTATGTCAACTATAATTTAAATAAATAAATAAAACCACACACTATATAGTTCAGTCAAGTTCCTTTTCTTGAAAGGTTCAAGATAAACCTATCCACAGCGTCTCTCGAGCCAACTCTGGGTCAGGAGTGTTCAGTCAGTTGGACACTTTGGCATCTGCTCAGAGTGGAAACTGCAGTTGCTGACCCAAACCCAGGGTTGCTCAATCGCGGGGAATCCAGCCAGTCCGGGAGCAGGAAGCTCCCCTCCGATGACCTGGTTCCCTTGACCCTTGCGGTTGGGACCTTAGAGACCAGCTCCTCTTTGTTTAGGGAATAGTTTTTCCTGCCCCTCCCCTGCCTTCGGGCTCATAATGCTCCCCAGCCCTCACTCTCTTTGCCCTCCCTCTACTTGTCTAATTCTTTCCTAACTGGGGAGTGGATGAAAGGTTCTCCTTCCCCTCCTCCTCCTCAACACTTTCTTTTCAGGTTCTTTGTTCTCTGTGCCTTGCTGATCACTCCAGTTCAGCACCTGGCCCCTGAATGGGTCTTCTGTCTTTTTGATGCCAACGTAATCCCAAGCACCGTTCTAAACACATAAATACCTACCAGCTAATTGACAGATATGGTCATTTAAGGAAAAACAACAACAATAACAACAACGACAGACTGAGAAGTGGGACTTGTGACAAATTAGAAAAGATTTCCTGTAGGAGGAAAGATTCAGGTAGGCCTTGAAGGAGTCAAGATCAAATAGCTAAGCAAGAGAAAGAGGCTGGTATAACCGAAGATATGGAGGCAGAAATATGCAGGCAAATTAGAATTCCAGACCTAGGCAGGAGGCCCTGTAACAAGTGTTTTTCAGATTTCAGTTTGCAACCCATTGGTGGGCGATAGAAATTATTTTTTTGGCTACCAATAGCATTTTTTAAAATGAAACAGTAGATTAGAAAAGAATAAAATAAGAGCATATATCCATATAGTAAGAATTATTACCGTTTCATCAAACCGATGTTGCAATTTTGTAAGCCTTATATAAAATAAGTATTATAAATATACTGGTTCATAATGTAAAATGAATTTTTCATGGATTGAAGTAAAAAAAAGTTTGATAAAAAAACTTTTTTTTTTTTTTAAATTTAAAAACCTCTTATCAAACCCAGCACATGCATTTCACACATGAGGGGCATGGACAGAATTGGAGACTGGACACCAACCTTCTGATGCCCAGTGCTCTTTCTCTACAAGACATCCCACCTTCCTGAGCTAAAGGAACGGGTGGAAATAACCCCTTAAACACTATGGCTCCTATTATTTTCACCATCCCAAGGACCCTCATATGTATTTATCCAACAAACACTTGTTGAGGGCCTACTATGGGTTGGGCCTTTGGGCCAAAAACTGGGATCTTATGGAGTTTACAACAGGAGAGTAACATTTACTGCCTGACATTGGTTTCTCTTGTATTAACTTTTAAATTTTTTGTTCAAATTGGGCGCGTTAAAGAAAAAGTGTTCTGACACTTGTCAAAACAATAAGAGAGACTTTATTCAGGAATATTGCAATGGGGACGAGGGAGGTGGGGCTCAACTCCAAATACAGCAAAGGCAGCTGGGGGTTTGTAGCCAAGAATCAGGATGAGGGAGTCTGTGGACGAAGTTACTGAGAAGAGACATCAAAGATAAGGGGCTTCTTGTTAAAAGAATCTAACAGGATTCTTGCTAAAGGCAGGCCAAGGACTTAAACGTCAAAAGAAGAGGACGAGGACTTGACCTGATATCAGGGACAAAATGGCGGGGAACAACTTAGCCTGATTCTTGGCTAAGCCTGGGCTGGGCAGGCCCAAGAAGGAACAGAGGCCAAGATCAAGGCCTCGTTGAGAAGAGGGCGCAGAGGAGCCCTATCTACAGTCCGGTTGGGGAGAGAGCCCTTGTCAGCGACAGTACCTATACCTGTGCTAGTTATCTGGTGTTTACACTTGTCTCTGATATTTATATGGCACTTTTAATTTTTTGCATTTAATTGCTAGGTAATATTAATACAAAGGAAAAACTGAAGTTTGGGAAATTAAGTAAATTGACCAAAGTCACACAGCTGTTCAGTGGCAGAACTGGAAATAGAAGCCCAGGCTTCAGAGCCCAGATACTTAACCGCTGTGCTGTGTTGCTTCTCACAGCCAGAACCCAGCTTAAAAATCCAGTCCAATCTTCTGCTACTGAACTGCCTGCCACACTCTTGTTTTGGAGGCCGGATGTTATCTGTCTTTGCCCAATAGTGAGAGCCAAGCCAATTTTTAAATGCTCTTGGGTCCCTGAGCCTGGCAGACTCAGATCTGCCCTCAGCCGCTGCCCACACTGTTATTTATAGAGTTGATTGTTTACTGCTGGAACTGGGCTGTGACCCAGGGGCAAAGACCCGGTAGAAATACCCACGTGCTTGGCCTGAGCACCAGAGCCCAAAGTTTGGCTCCAAACTCAGATTCTATTCATTGACCCTCTAATTCATCTCTTCAACCACCCCTCTGTCCCCTGGCCCTCATAGGCATTGGGGCGGCAGGTGGGGGGGTGCGGGGCGGGGAGGAATAATTATTTTCTTCCCGACTTCTAAGTTTTTCTAGCTGGGCTAATAATCAAATTAACAGAGAGAGATTAGCAGGAGAAAATCAAAATTTTAATTCATGTGTATGGGGAATTCACTGAGCATGAAAATTCCAAAGATGCTGAGGCAACGTTGGGTATATAAGACATTTTGGACTAAGGAGAAAAGAGAGAGCACAGTATCAGATTTTAGAAGTGAGACTGGGGGATTTACAGATACTTAAAGAAGAGCAGAGCATACTGGCAAGCATTGCCTAAAGATTAATTCTTGCTGGGCAACTCAGAACTGATGGGACACAGTGGGCATCAAGCTAACAGGTACCTGCCTGAGGTCCTCTTATTTACCAAACTTAATTCAAATTAGGCTAAGGCAGCATTCTAAGGTTTCCTTCCTGAAGCAGGTTTCTGTCTGAATGCCTTGGCCAGGAAAGCGTGGAGGGCCAAACATTGTTCTGAGACTTGTTTCTTAATAAACAGCTCAAAGTCGATATCCCAAAAAGCAGCTTCAGGGTGGCAAATTTTGGGTTCCCTTCACAAGGAAGGGGTGAAGGTCAAAGGTTTTTTCTGAGTTTTTTCTTTCTTAATAATCAACTTAAAATCACTATCCTGCGAGGCGCCGTTTTCGGACTGGCCAAACTTTGGTTCCCTTCAGCGTGCTGAGTCTTTCAACACCTCAGGCCTTGATGGGGGCAGCCTAGAGAGAAAGACATCAAAAGTTAGCGTGGCTACCTCCCACCCTGCTGTGGGATCCGGGGGCATTTTTGTCTTCTTCCTTCTATATTTGTAAATTTCCAAAAGTGTTCGCAGTGAGAATTATTACTCTTTTAAAGGGACCCTTTGATGAGTTTACTGTTTCAAGCAGAATCCTTCAGTCATTGTGTAACTGCTTCATTGATGGATTAAGTTTTCTTTATCTCTCTCTCTTTTTTTTTTTTGTTTTCCACATCCCCCTTCACCACAGGGAACCCCTCTCAGGCACCTGTTGTGTCACTAAGTATCCTTGACTTTAAATATATCCTTGTCAAATTTGCTGTGCTGTTTTGCATGTGTAGGTGTTTTCAAATTTACAAAAATAGTAGAGCACTACATGTCTTATTCTGCTTCTCTTTATTTCAGCTTGGCACAGGTGCAGACATTGTTACCTCTGTTTACTTTCATAATCGGTCTAACAAATAGCAAAAGTTGGTCTGGATGGAATTCGGGCGTAGCTCTGAGTGGACGTGAGTCACATGTTCCCTACTTTTGAAACACAGAGGTAATGCCTTGGAGAGGGGAAGAATAGGTCCCCTTAGGGAGCGGATATGCCTGTATTCCTCTTTGAGAAGTTTCCAGCTATCCTCCCTGGGAGGGGCAGGAGAGGGCAAGGATGGGACAAGATGGAGATGCCAGAACCAGAAGGTTCCTTAGGTGGAGGTGGCAAACTGGAGGCTGGCAAGATAGATCCAGCCTGCAAACGTGTGTTTGTTTCTCACAAGGTCTGATTAAAAAGCCAAGGCATTTCACATACAAATCCAGAGTTTGGGCTTCTCCAGAAAAATCATGTGGTTTGGCCATTTGAGCACATTCCCAAAGGGACAATCAGCCGAGCTGAGAGGCACTGCCCACTTGAGACAAGGCGAGAGCTCTCCAGATGGCCACAGGGCTCCACGCTCTGACGTTATACCTGGTTCTCGACCTGTCCCCTCACACCTGCCTTAAATTTCATCAGCTTCTTAAAGGGAGCCACAGGCCAAAAAAACTTTAAGAACTATGTTTCAAGGATGCCAAAACCTGGCCTGAAAACTCCTCCCGCCCCTCTTATACCATTGCAGACTTGATTAATTGATCAGAGCACTTTTTCCTCAGCTTCAGAATCCTTCTCAATACTATGTTATGGCAGCAATCACCAAAATACCAGGCTTGGCATTCAAGATAAAATCTATCCACCATTCCTGGAAACCCAATCACCTCATTCTCCAGAGGAGACAAAGGCCCAGAGAGGAGAAGTGACTTCCCCAAGGTCTGCACAGCCTGAGGACAGCATTACCTAAGGATTAATATTATGCTCATCGGGTTTCCTCCAGATTCCAGTTTGTCTCCCCAGAAAACTTGAGCAACCTCACCGAGATCTATTTTCACAATTACTAATGGAGTACTAACTGCAGAGGATATAGCAGGGAATATGATAAGTAGGCCTATGCTGTTGTGGAATGTACAGTCATTTGAAACAAAAGGACAAGGATTTTAAGTGTAAGAAGTGCTTAGAGCAGTGGGGCTTAACATTACCTGGGTAGTCAAGGAGGGCTTCCCAGGGGAGGCAGTGACATTGCAGTGACCTCTGAGGAGTGAATGAGAGGAAAGAGCTTTCCAGTCAGGGTAAACATCACTGAAGGCGCTGAAGTTGGAGAAAATGTGGCATCTTCGAGGAACCAAAATAAAGCCCCAGGGCCCCAGTGGCTCAAATATAGAGGGGAAGAGGTCTCACCCCAACACCCCAAATCCCCACCTCCTGTTGAGCGTCTTTACGTAACTATAACACTTAGGTGTCTTTTATTGATGTCTAAGTCTTTTGCCCACTTAAAAACAGTTTTGCATTTTGCTCTTTTCTCTTAATATTATGTTGTGAGCACTTTCTGAAGTCATTACAATTTTTTTTGAAAACTTCATTTTTAAGAGCCGTCTTACATTCCCACACAATTTATTAAGTAATTCCCCTATGATTGGATGTTTAGAATGTCTCCTGGTCTTCACTGTCCTAAATAATATTACTGTAACGTCTTTAATCGTATCATTAACTTCTTCACATAGATTTGTACGAGTTAATCATTGATTCAAATACTAACGTTAAACCAAAAATTTTAACTTCCACACTCAAAATCTCTTTTAAAAAAGGGTTTGTTAGGCCATTTCCAGGAGAAACAAAAAGAAGAAGAAAACTGATCTTGGGGCACGGAGTCTCGGCTGCCAGCAGCATGGCTAGGTAGGAAAGACAGCATGTCTGTCATCCTGGAGTTTCGCAAGTGTTTTTATATATTGAGCAGGGGCAAGAAAGGTACATGCTATTCTGAAAGGATTTACATTAGCTATAGACAGAGGGGATGGGTGGAGGTGAAGCAAGGCCAGTTCTGGGACAGGAACAGCAGCGTCTGTAAGGAAGAGGTGTCCGCTCCTGTGAATTGGCCATGGGCAGCAGATTGGGCAGTTAGTGTGTAAATAAGAAGCGGTGGCTCCTGGGGTTCTATGGTGTCTGGCTCTTCTCTCTTTTGGATAATCATGGAAATAGCTACCTGAAAATTAATCCTAAATTCCAACAGAGGTCCAGGAATGTGAGCAGTTTTGTCAAATCTGGTCCACAGCTCTTAATGGGCTAACTGTGCTGTCTCTTTCACTCCCTCGTCACTGTAATTTTAATTTTGAACATCTCAGAATTTTTTTTCCTCTATGTCACTATGAACATATAGCTTTATACACATTGTCTCACATAAGACCTACAGTCACCCTTCAGAGATTCCCAGGGAAGGAAGCTCAGGCTTATGCTTGGAAGGGCACATGACCAAGGGGACTTATTCACATATGTGACAAGGGAGTTGATTGGAAGTGTGGACCATCAGGCCCACCTCAGACCCGAATCAGCACCTCTGTACTTTAACCAGCTCTCCTGGTGATTCTAATGAAATTAAAGTTTGAGAAATACTGACTGGCTCCAAGTTCTTCATTTCCAGGCGAAGAAATTGGGAGCAGGAAAAGAAAGGGCTGTGACTAAGGTAAGGTAGATTGTTCCCAAGCCAGAATGGAAACCGGGCTCTGGATTCAGAGACTGTGCTCAAACTGAGGCAGGACGGGGTGAATCCCCCCAAGCCCAAGTGGGGACTCGATTCTTACTGAGAGAGAGAGAGAGAGAGACAGAGAGACAGAGACAGAGACAAGGCTAAGAGACAGAGAGAGAGAGAAGACAGGGAGCAGAACCAGAGAACCAAAGAGACAGACAGAGAGAGAGAGAGAAAGACAGAGGTGGGGGGGGACATGGGCGGACAGACAGACGAACGGAGGAAGGGAAGGAGGGAGATCTTGATTGCACGCAGAAAATTCAAGCACACTCCAGAGTGAGAGACAAAAGGAAAGTTTATCAGAGAAGGAATAAAGGTCCACAGAGACATGGTCTCCTCTCAAAGATAGAGAGTGAGAGAGACCTCCAGCATCCAAGGAATTCAGTTTATATCTGTTTTCCTTTTTTTGGGTAGGAGTCTGCAGCGTTAAAGGCGTGGAGAAGTCGCTGTTAGTCATCTCAGCAGGAATCTTCCTGTATGTTCCCCGTGTCTGGCCCTGTGCCTATCAGCCAGGTTCCCATGTCCAGCTGCACTTAGCAGGCTCTGATTACAACTCGGTTTAATATTTAGTCAATTTGTGTAATTATCATGCCTCTTCCTATATTAAAACCACTACCCTATCCCGGAAAACCTAATGTCAGTTCAGTCAGGTTACACTCTGACAAGGAAAAAATTCTGATTCATTCTAAATTAAATTACAGCAGGCCAGAGAGTGGAAGGAAGAGACTTTCAGCAGTAGAAGCTTTTTGTTTAACCACTCCCAGTGGTTAAACTCCCATTACACGCTTGCCAACATTATTATTGGTTTCTTTTCTCTTTTTGCTTAATTTGATAAGTGAATCACCATGTTTTAAACACACCGTATGGAACCACCTAAAAACGGGTATCTATAGTAAAAATCTGTAAAGATACACAAATCCTCTTCCATAGAAATATCACCACCACCACTTACATTTAGTAAATTAAGATAACTGCATGTCAGGTTTTTAAAAATAGAAAATAGTAAACGTTTGGTGAAAATATGTTATCCCACATGCTTGCTTTCCTTCTCATTTTCCCAGGTTAATTCAGGTGCCAGTATCCATATTGGAAGCTGAGTTATTTGAGGGGGTCAGATGGCCCAGACATTACAAAAGCTTCTTCCCTGGGGGTCTGATGGGGCACACACCCGCCCAGGAACAGTTCCTCCTTCAATCAGGCCCTAAATATGGCAGAGCTCTGGGCCCAGCACTGAGGGGATGCCTCCAGTAGATGGCAGCATCTCACAGTACAAGGGATGGTGAGGCTTACTGACGCGGGGGACCTCAGAAAATCAGCTCCTGAATCCTCCTGCACAGAGACGTGAGCCCCTCCTCGGGGGAAAAAGAGATCTGCCTATCAGCCCCGCACATGGTATCCAGGGACTTGGAGATCCTGGACCAACTGAGCAAGATGGGCCCTTAATTCATCATCTTGTCCAGTGCTACCCAAGCTGTGTTCAAGGAACTTAGGACCTAGGAACCTGTTAAGAATGCAGATTCTCAGGCCCCGCCCCCAAATACTTTATTCAGAAACTTGGAGGGGAGCAGCAATCCGTGTTTCCACGAGCCCTCCTGATGATTCTGACACATTCGGAAGTTAGACAAGCGCCTGATTATCTCCAACTTCCTCATTTTAGGAATGAAGAAATTGAGGCCATACAGAGGAGGTAGCAGCTTGTCACACAGCTAGGCAGTGGCAGAGACCACCCTAGGACCCAGATTCCCAGTGTCCTTTCCATCTTAGGCTTTAAGCAGCTTCTTTCTTTTCCGCGTTCATTCACTCAGTCATGCACGCATGCGTTCGGCCTGTCATTACACACTTCGGGCTACGCTGGAGGACCAGGCATTGGGAGTGGTTTCACCTTTCTTCTTCATAGTGGGGCTTTCTCAAGGCTAGAGGTCCAGGATTCAGTATCATGGAAGGATCTATGGGACCTTTGCCGGCTCACTCTGGGTGTTTTCCAATCCCAGTCCAGATGGAAGTCTGATGTGGGCTGCAGATGGCCCCATCCCCAGCTACCTCCTGTCGCCTTGTCCTCTTTCTTGGCACCCGGGGCTCTCTGTCCCATTCCTTACTGACAATCAATTATTTGCTCTTGGAAGAGGCACAAGCTGAAAGCTATCACTGTGCCCTCTCCCCAAAGGATTAATTATTAAATCAAATAAAGCTCCCAGGGAGGGGTTTGCTCTGATGGGACCTGGGCAGATCTAGAGCCCTTTCTCAACCTGGGCATTATTAGTATTTAACCTCATGCACTGGAAGATGTTTTGCAGTATTCTCGGCCTCGACACATGACGTCAGTAGGATCCTCGCCAAGTTATGACACCTGCAGACATTGCCCAATGTCTGCTCTGGGTAGGGTTGCCAGGTAAAACATAAAATGCCCATTAAATTTCAATTTCAAATAAACAACAAATAATTTTTTAGATATGTGTGTCTCAAATATTGCCATCCTATATTTTTGCTTGCTGAATCTGGCAACTCTATCACAGGAGCAAAATCTCTCTTCTTGAGAACCAGTGGCCTAGATCTATCTTTTAGGGTCTGCGGTGTGGGGTCAGTAAGTGACAAAATCTGATGATATAATCAAAGGCCATTAGCCTAAGAGGGAAGGAACTTTATCATCCTCATCCCTGTGTCCCTAGGGGGGAAAAAAATATTCTCATTAAATATTTTATCTGATAATATGTGTGGAAACACTGAACTGTATCAAGTACAATACCTGAGTATTAATGAGCCCAGGACTGGTCATTAAGGACACACTCTCTGCCTTCAGGGAGCTTATGGTTTAGCAAACAAAAGCTGAAAATGGTGTTTGGTTTGACCCACAGGACATTTTTTAAAGATTTGACTTTGTGGTCAACATTCTAAAATTGAAAGCCATTACATAAAAGTCAGAATTTCTAGTGTCTCTTGGAAAATGTGGCCCATCTTTCAAATACTTGAAACATCTGGCGGTTGGGCCTGCATTCCCAATGGCAAGGCCTGGCTAACGCTTAGAGATGCTGGCCTGCTTTGGCTGGGTCACGTGTTCCCCTATTCCCCACAGTCCTCACCACTCCCTGTTGCCCCATACCAGTATCCTTCACCCATTCATGTTATCTGCCTGGCACCTGGACGCATTTCAATTTCAAAGCTCTGGTCTGGTGGGGAAGAGGCATTCGAATGGAAGGTCCTTTCAGGTGATCCATGTAAGGCTGGTGCATTATTTCCATTTTATAAATGAAGAAACTAAGGTTTAGGGAGCTTAAGTGAATTGCACGGGGGCATCACAACTAGGCTGGATTAGAACTCAAGTCCCTTGACCTCCAGGGCCTTTACCCAAGCCCTACCCTCAGAGTTCCTCATGAGAAACAGCTCAACTGCAGGGGTAAGAACCTGTGGCACTGGGGACCCAGAGGGGAAGTGGTGACAGGGACGGAAGACCAGACCTCCCCATGCTCACTCATCTGTGATATGAGAAAGAGCAAAAGTAAGAGAAAGCTTGTTTGGGGACAGCAGCTAACAGGAAGTCTGATCAGGACCCAGAACCAGGTCTCAGACACCAGGACTCCTCAGCGCCCGGCAGGGTCAGGGAGCTCAGCCACAGACAACCGTGAGTAGCTTTTTGGTTGTTTTAGTTTGGGCATCTTCTTCGTTCCAGAAAACCTGTGTTCTTACCTTACGCCTTGTCTCCTGGGATGTAAGAAGTTGGGTGGGCCTGCCTGGGACAGAGGATTGATGTCATATGAAGACTCCTGGAGTTTTCAAGAACCAATCACAGGAAGGCTTAGGGCTGGTGTTGTCTTCACCCTTGGACATGACAAGAATCATGTCCGCCAAGGTCAGGATAGAAGATGATAATCACCAACACACAAATGGCCTTACTGTGTGCCAGGCACTGCTCTGAGGGCCTTTCATGGTTTAATTTATTGAATCCTCACAACTGTATATAGTCAGTACTATCATTAACCCTCATCTTACAGGAGGGTGCTAAGCAACTTACCTAAAGTCACACGGGCGTTAAATGAGAATGCCAGGCTTGAACTTAGGCACCCTGGCTCCACGGCCCGCTCTTTAACCACTAGACACCCCGCCTTACAAGGTGCAGGCTTAAATAGCAGTTAGGGGACCAGGAAAGACCCCAAAAGACTAGGGCTGGAAGAAGACTTAGAGATCATCTGGTGAGTCCAAGTGCCCTCGTTTTACAGATGGGGAAACGGAGGCACAGAAAGACTTGCACTCCCGAACGGGGTAGCTCAGAAGTGCAGTCTAGTTGAGCCCACACTAGTTTATGGAGCTTCCACTTGGTGGAACAGTAGTGTTTATGAGTGTGCACTGGGGCCAGTGTCCAGGTGTGAATCCTAGCCCTGTCTCTGGTAACTCTATGGTCTCAGACAAATTAGTCCATTTCTCTCCCACTCATCTTCCTTTTCTGAGAAATTCGGCTCAAGACCATCACTCATAGGCTTGTGATGAGGGTTGATTGGATGATGCTGGCACCAGGATGGGGACCTGCACTGGGCTCAGGACGGCTGTAGTGGAGATTTTGACCTTAACGCCATCTGTCCTCACTGTGGATTAGAGATGAGGATAAATGAGGTCACAGCTGTTTTTCCCTCCAATGAGTAGCACATAGACACCTTGAGGGCATGGAGGCCAGGAAGGGCTAGGGAGGAATTCGGGAAGGCCCTGGGAGGTGGCCCCCTACCCTGCCCTGAGCCCCAGCAACAATTTCTACCAATGAAACATGTCCTTTACCTTTCAGCCAGTTAAAGAAATAAAGGTAGTTAAGGTGGGCAAACCGGCCTGGCTGGCTGAGCACAGCCTCCCGCGGCAGTCTCTGCTCTTCCCCACTCATGTTGTTGCACTTATTAATCTCACCACCTGCTCTCGGCTGTGCATAAAACGTTCTTTTATTCATTCTTATTGCAGCACATGCAATAGGACTCTGAGCCTTCGTCCTACTGGGCTGGTTGGTGATTGAATCTCAGTGTGTGCTGAGCTTCCCTTGCCCCCACCTGCACCTTCCAGCATCGACACTGACTCAGAGGGTCACAAACAGAATGTAGAGTGTGGGAAGCCCCTGGTTTGTGTGCCACCTTGGCTCCTCCTATGATGGATGCCCATCGTCCAAAGGGGCTTAGTCCCCTGAAGCCCAACCCTGTCCACTTCTCTAGCGTGCCTGGAGTCCAGTCTTTGCCAAGACTCAACTCTACTGTATCTTAGTTTCTTCCCCCAGAGGACCTACCATCTTCCCAAGGCACTTCCGGGGAGCTGAACCCAGGTCCCCAACACTCAAGGGACCCATGACCTCTAGCGCCTTCCCCGTCTGGGGCCATCTCTTCTCTCTCCCTGCCTTTGGATCACAAATGCAGGCTCTTCTCTCTACACCCACCTAGGACACCAGCTTAACCTTCACGCCAAGCTCAGGTTTTCACAGAGGATGGGAAGAAAGGCTGTCTTCAAATGGCTTCTACTTTCTATCCTCACCCCTGCAAAAAGTCCCGAAACCAGGGAATTAAAGGAGTGCTCTTTGAAGGGAGACAGGCAGCGCTACCTTACAGAGAAGGAAAACCAAGGCTCAAAGGCAATGGTGATTTGCTCAAGGTCACATGGCCAAGGAATAGTGAAGCTAGTGTTGAGTCCAGCTCTGTGGGCTCCAAAGCTTGTGCTCTCAATTGCTGAATCCCGTGGAAGACCTAAGTCCTTCACCCATTAGTCAGGTGACTTTGGGTAAGTCACAGCACCTTCCTAAAAATGAAGCTATAACAGCATTATCAACCTGCCTCAGAGGGGTGCTTCTTTATTTTCTTAAGTTAACACTTATTGAACAATCACGACACAGTAGTGCTGTGCTAGCCCTGCAACCTTACCTCGATCGATCCTCACAACAGCCTAAGAAGGAGATGCTATCACCACCCCCATCTGAGAGGTGAGAAACCGAAGTTCACACAGGCTTAAGACCTTGCGAACAAAAGTCACATAGCTGGTGCTATGGGGAAAGCCAAGACTCAGACCTCGGTGCACCTGAATGCAGACTCATGATATATCGTGAGAATCAAATAGGAGAATGGGTGTGGGAAGTGCCTCGTAGGCGCTAAGGTGCAATGCAGCCTCGAGGCATGGTCAGCCTTCTTCCAGCAGAGCTCAGGAAGGGAGAAAACCATTCCCTCTTCCCTCCATCTCATGAGAGGGGAAGGGTCCACAGAGCATGAGATGTGTCCTGCCCCCAACCCCATGCCACAAAGACCCCAAAAGCCAAGGAAATAAAATGGCAGACAAGGGCAGAACAATGGGGTAGATCAGGTGGGGCGGAGCCCCCAGTGTCATTAGAGCCAGGTGTGGGAGGAAGGCTCCCAGGATCCCATCTAAATGGGGAGGATGTTGGAGAGACTCGGGCAGAGGTAGGTTGGGTTGAGCATCCCTTGGGTTTGGCCCCCACTCCCACAGGGGAAGCCCCTCAGTCTTCTGCTTACACTGCAAGTTAGAGGCAGCCTCTCCCACCAAAGCCTCACCCCATCCCCTCTTCTCTCTCTGTGGGCTGGGGCCACCCAAAGTTCCTCTTTGAGAACCACAGCTGTGTTCACGGTGTTGCCTCTGCCAGAATTCAATGAGTCCATCTTCTGTGCATCTCCATGGGTATGTTTGGATCTTGGGGAATCTGATGGAGCGGGAAGCAGGAATAGGAGTCTGCTGAGGATCAAGGAGGAGCGAGATGCTTCTCTAGTCCTCACAGGAGACTCATCTTAATATTCACTTGACCGATGAGGCCAGAGGCTCAGACATAACAGGTAAATGGCAGAGACAAGAGTCAAGTCCAGGTTTGTTTTTCCACTACTTTCCATCAGCTTTTCCCAACAGAGAGGGAGGTATTCCAGAAGGTTCACATCATGAGAAGATCATGGCACCTGTTTCCATCTTTTTTAATTAGCGAAAAATTATTTTACTGCTTAAAAGATAATTTTCTTAGTGTGAGAGCTTCTTAGGATAAATGGAAAAATCAAAAGCAGCAGTTAGGGTATTACGCTAAGTGAAATAAGTTAGACAGACAAAGATAAATACCACATGATTTCACTTATATGTGGAATCTAAACAAATAATAATAAAACAAGAGAAACCATAGATATAGAGAACAAGCTGATAATTGCCAAAGGGGAGGGGACAGAGAGATGGGTGTTAGGGGAAAAAAACATATTTAAAAAAAATATGTGATGAACTATTACTAACCTTAAGCCCACTTAAGGTTAGTAATAGTCCATTAAACTCTATTTATTGAACACCTTCTGTATATAAAGGTGGGGTGACAGCTTCTGAGGGCATGGAGATGACAAGACAAGCCCCTATTTGGCAGAAAGAAAAAACAAACAGACAAACGCACTAAAGCAGCAGTTAGTGCTGATCGAACCAAGGATAATGGTCATGACTCCCAACCAAGCTGTTTAACATTTAGCCACTCAGTGTGGCTTTGGCTGATACGTGGTCTTATTCTTAATTTTACATTATTTAATTTATACCTTTAATGAACCAACAATTAAAGACAGGAAGCAAAAGGAACTCTTTCACTCACCCCATTTACTCCTCACGACGGCCCTGAATGGAGATATTTTTATTATTCCCGTTTTACAGATGAGGATACTAAGGCCCAGGGAGGTGAGCAGTTTGCCCAAAAGACCACAGATTTCGTAAGAGGCAGAATCAGAACTCACAACTGTGACTCAGGGCTGGCTCTTAAGCCTGTCAATATATTTCCTTCTTGTTCTCAGTTGAACCTTCCCTGTTAACCACCTCTCTTCACAGAAGCAGGAGATAGAAATCCACCTTGCAAATTAGTGTACTGTATTGCTGGGTCTGATACCAAATCCCAGACCAAAAATAGTAACAAACTTTCATCTTTACAGTCCCAGGACCAAAAGCCGAACAGATCCACAAATGCACATGCATCCATTCTATTCTAAAGGGATAGAGGGAGTGTGCATGAGCATCGGCTCCCTAGATCTCGGCCCATCTCTGGCCTCTCCTCATCCCTCCATGGCCTGAGTGCCCACAGCAGGTTAAATTTATCATCAGCCTCTGCCCAGCTGTTCCTGTGAACCTCCAGCCACTTCGTCACTACTCGCAGATCTTAGGGGCTCAAAGCCCTGTCAGTCAGTTTCCGTGCCAGGGCTAGTTCCCTCAATTATAAAATGGAAGTGATACCAGTCCTCTTCTTGGCTTGTCATGAAGAATATTTGAGTTCATGTGTAACATGCGTACAATGGTGTCTGGATGCAGTATGTGGTAAGCACTCGCTCAGTGTTACTTGCTATTATTGTCATAATCACCAGTGTGTTTCAAGAGCTACTCCTCTAGAGCTCTCTACGTCACTGCCGCATCACCCCCACCTCTGTTCCGGGAGCCAGCTGGATTCCAACCCCTACCCCCACTGCTGCAACCCTAGAAACAGCTAGAATTAAAGTGAGGGCAGGGACCCCATCCTTTAGGCTCTGGCTCACCCAGGAACAGGTAGACTAACCAGAAAGAAACCACGGGTGATTCAGAATGCCTACCATGCAATTAACATTTTTCTACTCTCTGTGGTGTGGAGAAGCCACCGTGGAAAGTTCTTACCATCATTCAAGAACCTCTTTGTCCCCCTGGTTCTAATGCCTTGCTTGTCCTACAAAGAGAGCACTTGATGGGCAGAAAAAATGCCCACTACTTCCGGGTGTAATTTTAACAATTTTAACAATGTTCCCCAAACCCACCTACTCCCTGCTATGACCATACACTTTGCAACGGCTGATGATCGAGCTTTCAGCAGTAGTGAGCTACCCCCAAGGTGAGGGAGATCAAGACACAGTCATCAGTCATTTACACTTTAATATGACTGAGTTTTCAAAATTTCCTGTAGCAGATTTTCTTTGAAAGAGGGATATAGGTCTTTTCATTCCTATTATAAAGGTGAAAATAAAGGGCAGAGAATGGAAGAGATGTGCCCTGAATCACAAGGGAGCTCCCCATAGGGACAGAACTAAGACATATGTCCTCAGACAGCACGTGAAAGTGTCTGTCTTGAGCCCCTGAATCCTGGGGTCTGGTGAAGCAGAAAACAAGGAAATTTGTGCTACTTACAGTATTTCAAGAACACCGCCCCCCTTCCCCATGAAAAAGAGAAGTCCCCAGGAGAAAGCTTCAGGAGCTGGCTGAGCAAAGGGGAGCAGGAAGTATGATGATTCTGGGCCTGGGCCTGGGTTCAAACAGGTTCTGCCCTTTGGTATGACCTCTGGGCAAATCACTTCATCTCTGTGCCTCCTATCGCCTTGTCTGATGGTAATAGTACCGCCTCCTTTGCTTACTGTGAGAATTAATTGAGTTTACATGCAAAGCCCCGTGCTGGGCACACAGCAAGCCATTATTACTCAGGTACCTTCCCTCACTGACACCCCTCACCCCCGCATTTACAGAGGGGCAAGTTGGGCTCTGAAAATCTGTTCCTGAATCCTCTTGCCACACAGATCCTTTGAGAGTCTCTTTTGAAATGTTAAGCCAGGCATTCCTTTCTTGCTGGTATAGACTCTATCAAGCCATCTTTCCCCCCATAAATAGATCAGTTGTGTCCACTTTGAAAATCTGGAAGAATATAACCACGCTTGAGGATTTTCACAAGTGTCAGAAAGAACCCCTTCAACCAATTCATTCAACAAATATGTGTCAAGCAGCTATCGTGTGCAGGTAGTGTTCCAGGCACGTGAGACACAGCAGCAAACAAAATAGACAATAGGCTCCTACTCTTTTAGAGCTGACTTTCTAGTGTCTTAGCAGCCAGTGGTGCTGCTGAAGGCCCTGGTTAGAGAAAATGTTCCAAAGAAGAAAGGATGAAAAGGGAAGAGATTGTCACCCAGAATGTAAAGCACTGTTGCCCCTCCATCTTCTGCGGGCAGGGTCTGGCAACAAGTCTAGCATAGCAGCCTGGGTTTGAGTTCTGACTTTGCCACCTACAAGCAGTGTGACTTTGGGCAAATCCATCCCTCTTGAACCTCAGTTTCCTCATCTATAATATAATGGAAATAAGACAACTTACCTGCAAGGGCAGTTTGGAGGATAAAAGAGACAATGCAGGGAAAAGGCCTCTTACGGTACCTGTCGCAAAGGAAGCACTAGGGAACAGTGGCAAATGCATGTGCTTCATATACTTTAACCACCATGACGTATTGCACCAGGTTGAGTGCAAAAACAGAAATAAGAATCCAGCTGCCAGACAAGAGATTTGTCCCCTGCCCCCCAAAAAAAGTATTTTCACTAAAAATATGTTGTATCTATTAACATGTAATAGGATTATTAAAGATATTTTTAAGTTGTGAGTTTTATTTTCTAATACAGTAAAAACTGATGGATGTAACCTACATCGGAGAAAGCTCTTTAGGGTCTGTGTAATTTTTAAGACCGTAGAGAAATGCTGAGAACTCAGAGAACTGCTACTTCCAGCTCTCCTGAGCTGGCTTTCTCGAGGCCAGTTCTGTAACCCAACAAACACCCACACCCGCCCCCTGTGGTTAATTGCACAACTTCCAGGTTGGAAGTACCCTTTGAGAACTCATCAAAAACCCCCTTCTGATGTGGATGGACACACTGAGAACAGGACCGTTTTGTCTGAGGTTATCCAGCTATCGGGTCCACCTAAAACTGGAACCGGAATCCAGACTCCTGTCTCCTTGGTCCAGGGCTCCTGTCATGACGGCAGGTGCTGATGTCTTTACCCCCGAGCCTGGTTAATAATCATCAGGCTCCCAGTGCATTCTCAGCTTCCTGTTCACTTAACTCTAAAATCCTGAATGAAAACAGAATCTTCTCCCTCCTGCCTCTTACCTCCCTCCTTGACTCCCCCAACTGCCCAAGGCACAACAGAGATGACTTTGTCACTGTCATTTGTTGCCAACTAGCAAAGAAGTTGGGAAAGTGAAGAGAAAGCTATCATATGATATACATGTTACATATAAGCTGCCCTCAATGGAGGGCTTGCCCTGTGCAGTAATTAATTACTGCACATCAATTAAACTTCAGGACTCACCACCATCAAGGAGATAAGTACTGTTTGTTATTCCCATTTTACAGATGAGGAAACTGAAGAAAAGAAGTGAGTGACCTTATCCGAGAGCACAAAGCTAACACTTGGCTGAGCCGGGACTGGTGGTCAGGTCCGTCTGACTCCCAAGTCCCTGGGCCTGACTGGTAAATCTTTGCACGTGAGATGGTCAGGACTCCACCAGGCTGGTGGGGACAGGACTGTAGTCGAGCGAATGACAGCAATGGAGGTGTTAGTGAGTGAAATTGGTCAGAAGAGGGAAAAAAGCCAAAAAGAGAAAAAAAAAAGATGTGATTGAGCCCTGGCACTAAAAATGAAAGGTCGTCTGTGCTTGTCAGGGTCCCTTACCTTAGTCACTGTCGTGCATTAGATCCTGGCCCTTTCCCAACCTGACTCTGTCATAACACGGGGGCTCAAGTCCTGCCACTTGCGGTGGAATTTGGGGCGAGTGCCTTGCCCTCTATGAACCTGTTTACTGAAGGAACATTATCTATTTTCACTTCAGAAAATAGCTGTGAGCCTGCCCCCACAGTGCCAACTGTCAAGTGCGATATAAATGCAGACATCACTGTAAAAAGGAAGTTGCATGGGGTATAAGGTAGTTGAAAAAGAGGAAGAAGATAAACTGCCCAACAAAACTGTCCTGTGGGTAGATCTCAAATCCGTCAGCTAATGTACCAAGTATTGGTCTGGAGGTGGGGAGAAAAGAATGTAGAACAACAGGATGAGACCCTGCTCTGGATTAGACAAGAGCACAGGTCCCCAGTGCCCCCCAGCAAGTTTCTTCACATCTCTGGGCCCGTCCTCATCTTTAAAAGACGGAAAATAATAATACCAGCCTACCAGGGTTGTTTTGAGGCTTAAAGGAAATAGCGTGTAGACAGTGCTAGTACAATGCCAAGCATTCATTATCATTATCATTTGGTCTTCTTTTCATGTGGCAATATTGGGGTGAGAGATAGTAAGTGACTCCTCCATAGAGCTAACGGGTGCCAGATCCAGGGCTCACATCTTGAGGACCTGCTTTTTAACTTAGGACTTTGTTTCCGCATATCGCATGCATGTTCTATATTTCAATCAGGCAGCCAAGCTATAGCTTAATTTGTTTTAAATAATTATTTAATCTGCACATCGAGAATGTGGGGATTAGCTTCCCTAGTCACGGATGAAGAAACTGAGTCTCAGAGAGTTTGAGTAATTTGCCCCAAAGTCACACAGCCCACCAGTGGCAGAGCTGGGATTTGAACCCAACAAGGTTTCAATCTAAAGCCTTGGCACTTAACCTTTCTACAGTGGAAAGTGGCCTCAGACACCATTTAGTCCAGTTCCTCCTGGGAGGGAGGCTGGGGATGATACAGACAGATGACAACGGAAGGTCCGGGGAGAATGTGTATCCAGACAGCTGGTGATGACCCCACAGACTTCTGGATTGGGGTGATGAATGGTGAGGGGATAGCAGGCTCGGGGTGGAATCCTTCAACCCCACAGAGCAGACTATCGGGGACTGGGTTTCATTGATAACCCACAGACATTTGAGAGGGGAATTATAGAGGAGACCTTAATGATGATCTTTTGTCCCAATTCTGTAAATTACAAATTTTTCTTAAAAGAACAGGAGGTGGCCTATATTATGCATTAGGGAAGTTGAAATAAAAGCAAAGCATTAGAAACCACTAATAGGAGCAATAAATGAGTCAAGAACCAACCTCGAACGACCCAGGCCTGCAAGCATGCATTGCATTTAGCTCTGAGTTTCCTGGCAGCCGAGGGAAAAAGAAACACAGAAGTCTGCCTGAAGAAGCTTGCTTTTTTTCCTAATAGACATTTGTTCATTCATTCATTTACTCATTCAATAAGTCAGTTGAAAAATGTTTAAGTGCCTACTTTGTGCCAGGCTCTGTGCTCAAGTGCTGGAAATCCCAGGAGGAGTATATTAAAGAAACCGGTTCAGAAAAAGACCCCTTTGGCAGCCCTTTGCATCTCTCCCCTAGGACAGTTTCCGTATTTTGCCTGGTATCCATAAACTTCTCTTGTAACTTATATCACCAGAGAGATTTTTAAGTTCCTTCCCCCAAGTGCTGCCCACCCCCTCTGCCAAATCCATTTTAGGAATGTCTATCCTGGTGTTCTCTTTACGAGGTCAGCGAGCCTGGACAGTTGCCAACATTCTAGTTCACTTTCTGCTCTAGACCTACTGCTTGTGGTTCCCGTCTCTTTCCGCAAGCCTGGTTCTCTGGGTCAGGAGCACTATGGTGAGAAGCTCATGGTCAGGATTAGGGTGAAGGAGGACTAGGACTGATGGATATGTCAGCCATGAGCTTGGCAATGGGAGTGGTGGCTCAAGGGCCATCTAACTGTCTCGCTTTTCTGGGCTGAGTTGCATCTCCATAAGGAGATGATTTGCTTGAAAAGATCTCCACTGACAATCTACTGTGGGCTATTTTTGGAAAGAAGGGCAGTAGAATACAAAGGTATGGCCATTCCCTGACCCAGATTCTACTCTCAAAATTAGAAACGCACAGTCCAGGAAATAAAATGAGGAATGGACACAATTAATAGAAGGTAGACAGCAGTCCACACAGTAAATCTCAATGACTTTCATCTACCTGGAAGGGCAAGAAGAAACCAGGGAATGCTTCCTGGAAGAGGTGGCTTTTGATACAGGCTCTGAAAAAAATAAGTGAGATTTGGGCAAAGGAACATAGCCCACAATCTCAAATTCCAGAAAACTTCCTTGCTACTGCAACCAAGTACTACCAAGCACAGAGGGAGACTAGGAGATGTACAAGGAAGTCTTCATGACAACTTCCCACGACTGGACATAGCACCAAGATCCCGGCCTGTTAGAAAGCAGGTCAAGAGGGTCACCTTGGTCTATTAATGATGAATTGTTCAGGCGGTTCCAACAGGTTTTAAAAAAGTGATGGTTCTGCCATCACAGTGGTAAAGTGTCCACTGAGAATGAGCAGAGGTCTTTCTATCCGCCTCAGCTCTCAGGTGGAAGATGGATGAGACTCAAACACGAAATTCTATGAGAATCTTATAAACTAACTCTGTTGAGGATTTCCTGCCTTTCATTAGACACGTACTGTAAGCAGGCACAGTGCCATGAATTTAGTAGACTTCTATCATTTAATCTGCACGAAGATGCGATGAGAAACAGAGGCTCAGAGAGGTGAGTAACTTGCCCGACACCACACAGCCCATAAGGTAGAGACCTGGATTGGATTCCGGGGAGGTCTGGTTGCAAAGCCCGTGCCATTGGGATCCGACATGGAGACCTAAGAAATCACCTGGTCAACCCACCTGCTTTAAAGATGAGAAAAGAAAGACCCAGAAAGAAGAAGGGACCTGCCCAAAGTCGCTCGGGGACTGAAACACAGTCCCCTACACTCACAGTGGGAAGTAAAAATGACACCTGTTGGCCTCTAATCTCAGCTTCTCACTGCAGGTGTAGCAGCTGGTCAAAGGGTGAAACTCCTTCTCACCTCACATGTTGTCCTCCCTCCCCAGGTGCCTTCAGGCTTTAAACATAGCAGTAATGGTGGGGCCACCTGTGAGTGTGACATTCTTCTACTTCACACTTTCACTTCAGGTCAGAAAATCCCCAGGCACACCTTTTCCTGAGCAGTTTTCACAACCCTCAAAGTTTCATTCCCAGACGCTCAGCCTGAGTCAGGCTCCAGGCTGCAGCCCTGGATGGATACCTATGGCAGCATGGCCCGGCTCTCTGGGGAAGGAGTGTCAGGTGGGGCTTTGGCATTTTTTTTTTCAGGTGGGGAAAATGCTTTGTTGGTCAGCTCTCTTTTAATCTTACGTTTGTATGGCGCCAGGTCACAAAATGTTTTTGCATGCATCAGTGGCTCTTAATATGTGGAACTCCACTGATACACTGATAAAAATATGAATCCTTTCCACATAACAAATGTGCAGAAATAAAGTCTTAATACACTTTGAAAGGATTGCTACCCTATCGCAGCCAACCCACAGACTGTGTTAAAAAGCCGTGATGATCAGCAGCCGACTTGGGTTTTTTTTCCAGGAGAATGGGACAGGTATTGTTATTGTCATTTCAAAAAGGAGAAAAAGGGCTCAGAAAGTTAAGGGACTTGCCCAAAGTCACATGACAAACCGTAACAGAGGTGGAACCAGAGCAACTGTGTAGCGAATATCTGTGCTGAGTATTAAGACGAATCTTAGCCCTGGACAAAGGCCCCGTCTATGGCTCCAAAAGAATTTCTATCTGCCCAGAGGTTTTCCTGTTGCTCCACGCATCCCGTCTTGCTAGGACCCCCATGCAAACGTCTGCATTTTCTGCCCTGACCTAATCTGGAAAATAACCACAGGCTGGTGGCTGTGGCCACGCCAGGCCTCGCTGAAGCACAAATGCAGCCACTCCCACCCCTCTTCTAGGCTGGACTCTGCATGGGGTAAGCCATTCTCTGATAGGAGAGTGGGGGGTGGGGGCAGCTGGGCGACAGGGAAGAAGCATCCAAATTGGCAGGGTCAGGACGTAGGAGCTGAGAAAGGCTTGCCTTATCTGTCACTTATTTGTGACGAGGGCTGAGGACTCAGGCTGGCACCATTTCCTGTCTCAACTCAAGTGTGACCTTGGCACCATTCAGCAAAGTGCCTCTGTCTCAGGGAATATGCCCCTTTTCGGCTTCTCTGGATAGAATCATCTCAGTGCTTACAGCACAAGAGTTTTGTATTGTGCCTTGGGGAATGTGGAACCTAGTTCCAGCTCCGCTGTTAACTTGTTGGATGACCTTAGGCAGATTACATACCCATCCTTGGACTGTTTTCTCAATGGTAAAATGATGGAGTCGATTAAAGAAGAGGTTTTCGATCTGTTTCTTAGAATCTGAAGATTTTACAGAGGAACCTGAGCTGCCTTGAAGAGAGGCAATAGATGACTCAGATTTTACCTGATTTATGAATCGGGGTTCCACCGATTGTAAAACGCATTCCGCTCTCTTAAAATTTAAAAAACACTGGATTATAATAAGGGCTGCCATTTATGGAGCTCTGTGTTGCACCAGGCCTATTATTCTTAACAACCTCACCGAGTAGGTGAATGATCCCCGTTTGAAGATGCTCTTAATAATAATAATAACAATAAGAACGTCTATGTATTATGTTAATTTACTTAAATCCTCGCAAAAATCCATTGTACAGATAAGGAATAGGGAAACCAGGCATACCTTGAAAAAGCTCCCTGCCTCCCACCCTCCCAGCCCTCGCTGGGATTTGAACCTTCACTGTGTGCTCACCCACCACACACACACACACACATATGTTCTCTCTCTCTCTCTCTCTCTCTCTCTCTCTCTCTCTCTCTCTCTCTCTCTCTCTCTCTCTCTCTCTTTCTCTCTCTCTTTCTCTCTGGTCCCACTCCGTTTGAGAAAACACCTTTCCATTTAAATGGGTCTCATTCATTAAGCAGTTTTTGAGCATCTGCTATATAGTAGGCACTGTGCATGGCACTGAAGACCTAGCAATGGTGAATGGTCAGTCCTTGACCTTGAGAAGCTGCATGGCCTCCACCAAGTGGTTTAACATCTCTGAGCCTCCTCTATCTGTGAAAGAACAATAACCACTAGATTTTGCCAAATTGCTCTTCACAGTGTTTGTGCCAGCTTACACCTCTGTCATATGCTCAAAGTTCTCGTTGCTTCACACTGTCTCCAACACTCGTTACTGTCAGATTTAATCTTTTGCCAATCAGATTGGAGTTTCTGTGGATGCTACGGAGGTTAGACATCTTTCCAAAGTAGAATTTAGAACATTTCTCTTTCATGTCTGATATTTTTCTCATTTGTGGACTCTCTCCTTTTTTCTTAAGCAGTCTTGCCTGAAGTTTGTCTTACTATCTTTTAAAATAACTAGCTTCGGTTTTCATCAATTCTTTCTGTTCTTTATTGTTTCCCCATGTTATTCTTACTCTTCTTCTTTTTTTGCATTTATGCTGTTGTTCATTTTCTAATTTCATGAGTTGCATGTGTAGCTCATTAGTCTTTTTTCTTTTCTTATATGAGCATGTAGGGTTATAAATATCCCTTCCGATACCACTCAGATGCACCCCACAAGTTTTAATATGTTATAATTCTAAGTACTTCCTAATTTCCTTTATGATTTTTTTGACCCAGGAATTATTCAGAAGTGTGTTTTTAAAGCTTTGTACCTATGAAGTTCATTAGTTCTATTTTTTAAGTTCTTTATTTCTAAACAAATTGTACTGTGGTTAGGAAACATGGTTTGTATGTTACAGATAATTTTTAATTTGTTGAATTTACCTTTCACCTAAGACTTAGCCTTAGGTAAATGACATTACGTTGGACATTTGGTAAATGACCACAGTTGCTTGAAAACAATGTGTATTCTCCAATTATTGGGTGCTGAGTTCCATACATGCCTATTAGATCAGGCTTGTTAATTGTGTGTTTGAATCTTATACAGCCTATTAATTAGCATATTGTCTGCTTAATCTGCCAACTTCTGAGTAAGAAATGCTCACTATTCACTCACTATTCAACATCACTGCAATTCAATTTATTGAGTAGCTATTCCACAAAATCACTCACTATTCAACATCACTTCAATTCAATTCCACAAATATTTATTGAGTAGCTATTGTATATCAGATATTATTCTAAGCCCTTATATAAGTGAACAACATAGCTCCTTGACCTTGTGGAACTTAAACTCTAGTGGAACAGACAGAAAACAAATAATGAAACATAATAAATAGGTTACTTATGCAGGGTAAATTATATGTTAGAAGGTGATATGAAAAAAAAAATAGAGGAGACCAGAAGAACAGGAAGGTAGAGTAAGTTACAGTATTAAATAGTGTGATAGGGTAGATCGAAAAGTTAAAATTCGAGCCAAAACTTGAAGATGAGACACTGAGCCAAGCATATATCTAGGGAAAAGAGTGTTCAGGCAGAGGGAACAGCCAGTGTAAATGCTCTGTGGCAGGAAGTTGGACCCATCAGGAAGCCAGTGTGGGTAAAGCTGGTTAACCAAGGGAAGCATGGTAGTGGGGAGGTCAGAGGGGTAAAGACCAAACTACTTACATAAAGCCTTCTAGGCCATTGTAAGTAGTTTGGCTTTTATACTGAATAGAATGAGACCTATGCAGCATTGGGGCTGTGGTATGATCTGATGTATTTCAAAAGGATCACTCTTGCTGTTATGTTGAAATTAGACTAAAGATGGGTCTGGTTAAAAGCAGAGAACCCAGTTAATGTTACAGTAAACAAGTAAGAGATGATGCCTGATTTTGAAAAGGCTAAATTAGATCAATGCCATAATCACTTCCTAAATAAAAGCTTCAACTCTACGCATCTCTCTCTTGGTTTGTGTGACTGTCATTCACAATTTTACTTCCACTTTGTTTTTATATCCTCCAAATCAGACACTTTTTAAAAATCCACTTATATGTTTATCAACTTCTTTGTTCACAATTTCTTCTTGCCTATCTGTTCTTCTCTCTAAAAATAATTTTCTTTAGATGTATCTTCGGCAAAGGTCTGCTAGTGGAGAATTCTATTTGTATATCTTTATTTTGAGGGATAATTTAGCTTTTTTTCCCCTCTATCTTCTGGCTACTATTGTTGCTATTAGGAAATCTGCTTTTAAATTTAATTATGATTTTTTTGCAGGTATTGTATCTTTTATTTCTGACTGCTTTTTTTTTTTCCTTTTTGTCCTTGGTGTTCTGGAGTTTTATTGTGATATATGTGAATGTAGAATTAGTTAGTTTTAAAAATTCTGCTTGGAGTTCACTGTGATTGCTGAATCTGGGGAGTCATGTCCAGGAGAATTCTGGACAATTCTCTACTATCATCTCTTTGATTAGTGCCACCCAAATGTCCACCACCATTTCTACTCTTCCCTTCTGAAACTGTGATTAGATATATTTAAACCTTTCATTCAATCCTTCATATATCTTAACCTCTTTCATATTTCCCATCATTCTACCTCCTTGTGCTGCATTTTGCAAAATTTCTTCAGATCTACCTTCTAGATCAATGCTTCTCAATGAGTCTGTGGTGCTCTTTAACTCGCTCTTCAGATTTTCTTTTTTCAGTGACTTTATTTTTCACTTCCAGAAATTCTACTTGATTCTTTTTCGAATCTGCGCAGTCTCTCATTATGTATTTATGTTTTTGATTCCTATCGTTTGATCATACGAAACATATTTTTATAACATATACCCATGTGAAGTTCCTCGAAGTCTAATTCTGTCTGACACATCTGCTAACTTTTGTTCGTGTTTCCTTATGCATTTCGTAATTTTGCATTGTGAGCTCAAGGTCCATGGGCCTTTCTATGTGGGAATCTTGTGTGACCTTGATAGACAGTATATCCCTCTAGAGAAATTTTGAATTTGCCTTTCAAGAATGTCTCATACAATATTTGAGTGCCCTGGTTTATTTTTTTCTCGATATTTAGGACAAAATTATACTAAAAAATGATTCATTACCTGACATTCGGATTCATCTGGACTCCTATATTTTATCTGGCAATCCTACTGGTGTGAAGACAAAGTCTTATCTCCCATCCCTAAATAGTTGTTTAAACTTCAGCATCTTACTTACCAAAACTGGCAAACGAAACAAAACACCAGTGTAAAAAACCTCTCCATCTTACTGCCCTGGATTTCATTTTTTCTTGGTTTTTATTTCCTCTCGATTTTTGACCCTTGGAGTTTTCTCTTACTTTCAAAGGGAAGTCTTAGGATTAGTCTTTTTGAAAACAAAAGGCCAAAAAGCTTACAGACCACTTCTGCTTCTTGAATTCCCACATACCTCTCTGAAGGCAACCAGTGTAGACCTAGCGCCCCACTAGAATGGAGAAAGGGCAAAAGACAGAGGGAACGAAATACAAATTGCTATGTCAACATATGATCCATCTGCACAGGTAAAGGGTTTGGCTAGAGACAGTGATTATGTGAGGTCATTTTTGTGCTGATTGAAAAAGACTCATTTCTTCTTCTCATTGTACTGCAGTAAAGACCTTTTGGCAAGCCCAGCAGAAGCTGAGGGACCCACCCCATGGAGAAATGCTCAGTGATGGAGGCAGCCAATGGCTCCAAGGATGGCTTGGATTTCAACCCCATGAAGGATTACATGATCCTGAGCAGTCACCAAAAGATAGCCGTCGCAGTGTTGTGTGCTACCCTGGGCCTCCTAAGTGCCCTGGAGAACCTGGCTGTGCTCTACCTGATCTTATTTTCTCACCGGCTCCACAGGAAGCCTTCATATCTGTTCATTGGCAGCTTGGCTGGGGCTGACTTCCTGGCCAGTGTGGTCTTTGTGTGCAGCTTTGTAAATTTCCATGTCTTCCATGGCATAGATTCCAAGGCTGTCTTTCTGCTGAAGATCGGCAGCGTGACCTTGACCTTCACAGCCTCTGTAGGCAGCCTGCTGCTGACAGCTATTGACCGCTACCTCTGTCTGCGCTACCCACCTGCATACAAAGCCCTTCTCACCCGTGGGAGAGCACTGGTGACCCTGGGCATCATGTGGGTCCTCTCAGCATTGGTCTCCTACCTGCCTCTCATGGGATGGACTTGCTGTCCCAGTCCCTGTTCCGAGCTTTTTCCTCTGATCCCCAATGACTATCTGCTGGGCTGGCTCCTGTTCATTGCCTTTCTCTTCTCTGGAATCATCTACACTTACGGGCATGTCCTCTGGAAGGCCCATCAGCATGTAGCCAGCTTGGCTGAGCACCAGGGAAGACAGGTGCCAGGAATGGCCCGGATGAGGCTAGATGTGAGGTTGGCTAAGACCCTGGGGGTGGTGCTGGCTGTGCTCTTCATATGCTGGTTCCCAGTACTAGCCCTCATGGTCTACAGCCTGGCCACCACTCTAAGTGACCAAGTCAAGAAAGTCTTCGCCTTTTGCTCCTTACTCTGTCTTATCAACTCCATGATCAACCCCATCATTTATGCCCTGCGGAGTGGGGAGATCCGCAGCTCCGCCTACCACTGCCTGGCCCGTTGGAAGAAGCACCTGAGGGGACGTGGGCCTGAAGGAAGAGAAGAGGCCCCGAGGTCCTCAGTCACTGAGACAGAGGCTGATGTGAAAATCACCCAGTGGCCAGATTCTAGAGGTCTATACTGCTGATGTGGCCTCTTTCATAGTTTTAAAAAAGCCAAGTCAGAATCATTTCACTCCCTGAAGGAGAGAGAGCCATCTCGACTATCTCATCTTATCCATCCCCAGGGGCTTGGACATTTACCTTTTTCACTTTAGTTCTGGAGCATGAAAGGCCCCACGTTTAGCTCACCCTTTCCCACTGAGGACCAAGAAGCGTGATGCAATGAGGATCAAGGGTGTTGAAGCATCTCTTTCAGGGGTAACTGACAAACCTTCAGTTCAGAGCATCTTGTTATTGGGGCAATGGCCTTCTATGACACCTTCATAATCCCTACTGTGACCTCTGAGGTCTCTAGGAGAATACAGAGGAAGCTGGGACCACTTGAGACACAGACTCTTCAGAGAACTTTATTGACCCAATGAAATCCTATTTGGTGGTGCCACTGGA
This sequence comes from Pteropus medius, assembly GCF_902729225.1. Classification (NCBI taxonomy): domain Eukaryota; kingdom Metazoa; phylum Chordata; class Mammalia; order Chiroptera; family Pteropodidae; genus Pteropus; species Pteropus medius. The sequence goes on along the minus strand of NW_024354503.1, from coordinate 3,197,552 downwards.
AGCAGGCAGTGTCACAGTCTAACCTAACTCCAAGAAAAAAAGAAGATATTTACAAAGATTTTATAAATCCCCAAATTGTTCCCACTTGTTCTCAGTTCAGCCCTTTTTGTCTCCTCCACACCCCTATAACAAATAATAAACAGAGCAAGTGGGAGGAGGGGGAAATTCCTTTACTATGTCTCAAGCACAGGGCTGACATCCCACAATCTATTATCTCCATGCTTTTGAAGACCTCAAGACACCATATTTTACATATCAGGGAAGCTGGATTCCTACAGGAAGGGCTTAAAACAGTAGGCAAGAAAAATTGTTGGTGGCAAGAAGATTGTGAGGAATTTTAATGTAGACAGAATAAAAGCAATGATGTTGATTAAACATATCTTCATTTAATACTTTACAAGACAAGGTGTTCACTGTTCATTCACTCATCCACCCATCTCATAAATACATGCCAGGGTCTGCGCTGGGTCCTGGATGCCCAGCCATAAATGAGACTCTTCCCCTGTCTAGTGAGGCTTATGTTCTCCGTTCTGGTGGAAGAAAGACAATAAATAAATGTAAAGAAAATAATTACAGGTGGTACAATGAAGGAAATCATCAGAGTGATGTGATAGAGATTAATTGAGGCAACTTTAGGTAGGGTAGACCTACTACGTGCCTTGGTCATAAATGCTGGCTGGATTTTATTGAGTCTTTACTATATGCCAGGTGATACAATGAATGAAATCATCAGGGTCATGTGATAGAGGTTAACTGAGGCAACTTTAGGTAGAGTAGACCTACTATGTGCTCTTGTCATAAATGTCAGCTGGCTTTTATTGAGTCTTTACTGTGTGCCGAGGCTAAGTACTTTTATTTTTATTTATTTATTTGTTTGTTTGTTTGTTTGTTTTTAGGTGAGGCAACCCTTGGTTGACCTCACAGATTACAAGGACTTTGTCAGTTTACAATCCCTTATTTTTTACTTTTTATGCCGACAGCACCTGGTCTTCCTAGGTGCTCTCCCATCCAAGTACTAACCAGGCCTGACCCTGCTTAGCTTCCGAGATCAGACGGGATTGGGCTTGTTCAGGGTGGCATGGCTGTAGACTGGGCTAAGTATTTTTAAATGATATATTTCACTCTGTCTTCGTAATAACCTGATGAAGAGGCAGAATCACTTGCCTGAGTTCACACTGCTAACATGTACCGAAAGCTGAGGTTTCCAGGCCAGTTCTGCTTGATGACCAACCTGCCCTCTTGACCACTAACCTCTTCACCTAGTTCAGTCAAATTCTGTAACCTTAACTCATCATTATTTCTGAATTTGTTTCTTTTTATGCCCTGTATTAGTTTCCTGTATAGTTCCCCCCAAAACCGAGTGCTTGAAAACAACAGATATTTATTCTTTCATAGCTCTGGAAGATAGACATCCGAAACTAAGGTGCTGACAGGGCCATACTCCTTCCAGAGATTCAAAGGGAACATCCTTCGTTGCCTCTTTCAACTTCTGGCAGCTCCTAGTGTTCTTTGGTTTGTGACAACATAACTCCAATCTCTTCCATCTTCAGGTGACCTTCTACCTCCCCTCCTCTCTTGTCTCTTGGTGTCTTTTTTTAAGGACACCAATCATTGAACTAAGGCACACCCTAAACCAGTATGATCTCATCTTAATTTAACAAATTACATCTACAAGACTATTTCCAAATAAGGTAACATTCACAGGTTTTGAGTAGACATGAAGTTTTAGGGGATGCTACTGAACCTAGTTGAAATGGCATGATTTTTTAAAGGTGCATTTGCGATCCCTTAAAGTTGGAGCATGCCTTTCTTTATTCATTGGTGGGGTCTTTTCTCATTTTAGCAAAGAAAATGCCCAAGTGCCTGGCATAAATCGATGCTCAGTAAATATTTCTTTATTAAAGCTAGAGTTTGAAAATCATTGAATTAAATGCACTTCCACACTTTCTACCTCTCTTCTTTCATAATTACATTCTATATAGGCTTTAAGCAAAGAAATATAGTTTGCGAAGGAGGAGAGCAAAGGGGTAAAGAGACCCTCGATATCACTGAGAACTGCCCACATTGTTTAGATGAGGAAACGGGCCCAGACATTGGACAAGGCTTGCCCAAGGAGACTCCACAAGGTGGTGTCCAGGGCAAGAAACCCAGGTTTCCCATCTTCCAATATTGTTCACTCTATCACAGTGTCTCTCACCTGCCCTTGCAGATTTACAGTTTGGTCATGAGGATGCTAACCTTTAACAAAGAGATAGCCAGATATTTCTCCAGCAAAATGAGTTTGTTTGGGAATAGCAACAATGGCAATTCAGGACATGTGGTCTAATGGTAATCCGTGCTCAAGTCCAGAGAAATAAAGGACAGGACTGGTCTTTTATTTCCTGTTATAAATGAAGAGTCCATTGGAAGAAACTAAAAGTTTGAAGTAGAGTGACTTTTCATTGCCTGAGTTATGTTAGTCTCTCATCCGCTGAGCTGTTACAGGGGAAGGAGGAATCTTTACTTTCTCCTGCTGAGGTAGTACTGTAGTATCACTTCCTATCAGAGATGCAAGGTGTACCTCTTCCTACTGGAGAGTATAATAGTATGCATGGAGTAATATGTGAGTGAGCGTTCTCTCTTCTAGCTTCCCGACTGCATTTTAAAAGAGTTTTCTATTGATTGATTTTTCACAAGGTTAAGGAGAAATGAGTTCTGTAACATCAAAGATCATTATTCTGATCACTAGAAAATGTAAGAGGATTTTTTAAGATGTCTGTGCTTACTGTTTTGGACAATATTTCAGCATAGCCTTGCAGAAGAAGAAACACCGAAGATAAAAAAAAATAACAGCCACAGCCATTGTATTTCTTTACCACTCCTAGGATGAGGAAGTGCTTGGTTCTGTCGACACAGGTTCTGACCTCTCCTGTGGTACAAGAGAGAAGCAGCATGTTGAGAGACATAGATTCCACTTCTGGAGAGCTGGGTTCTGGTCCCACTTCTTACTCTAACTAGCTGCATGATCTTGAGCAGCATTCATCATCCCTATTTGGGTCTCGGTTTCCTCCTTCCTAAAATGGAGGAAAGGAGCCCATGCAGAGGATCTCCAAAGTCCCTTCCAACTCTGACATGCAGTTCTCTCACTGATATGTGGGAACAGGCTGTGCCACATGGGGTCGTTAGACTTCACATGTTAGACCTATTGGCCTTACTTCCTGTCTGAGCATGCACTGCATGTACGGATTGTAGAGGAATTGGTGACTTTCCTGAGAGACAAGGTAGTCCCAGGGCCTGGGGCTCTCAGTTTCGCATCCTACTACTTACTCTAAAAGTCCTTCCTCCCCGCCCCGTTAGATGTTATGCTCTTTGAATGGCTTCAGAATTCTCGAAGTTCAATAAGTATTAGGAAAAATGGTCACACCTGCTCTTCCTCTTTCAGCGCCCACTTTTCTATCCCCGCTTGCCTCATAATGTTTCTACCATCATCCTACTTGTTGTTTCTACCAGGACCGTTACAATGCCCTTCCATCTGGTATCCCTGCAGAACAACTACCTGCCCGACTTCCAGGCTTGCTCTTCTATACTACAGCTCAAAAAGTCCTGTATGGCACCCAACGGGAAAATGTACTACTCGCAGTTCTCTGCCCACTCAGGTCCTTCCACAACCCCAAGATTTAACTCGCAATGAAGTCTCTTCTAAAAAAGTTTTTATTCGTCCATCAGCGGAGCGCTGTCAACGCTTCCTTACTTTTTTTTCCCTTTGAGCGTCAGAGGGCGCTACAGGAACGGCGGAGGAGAAGGGGAAGAAACTCGGTAGCCAAGCAGCCTGAGTTGACCCGCCCCTTTTTTCTTCCGAGCCAATCGTTAGTTAGAGTGGGCGGGGTCGCGCGCCCGTACCTGCGCGTTAAGAGCTGGCAGTGGAGGCGCCGAGGCAAAGATGCGGTTTCCCGAAATCAAGTGGCGGGCGGTAGGTGCCCAGCTGCTCATGCTGCTGGCGCTCGGAACGGTAGGATCGGCCATACGGAATAAGGGATGCTATACCCCGGACTGGCCGAGTCTGGACTCCCGGCCGCTGCCGGAGTGGTTCGACAAGGCCAAGTTCGGTGTATTCGTGCACTGGGGCGTGTACTCGGTGCCGTCCTGGGGCAGCGAGTGGTTCTGGTGGCACTGGAAGGGCCAGGGGGCGCCACAGTACCAGAGCTTCATGCAGAACAACTACCCGCCCGACTTCAGCTACGCAGACTTCGCGCCGCAGTTCACGGCGCACTTCTTCAACCCGGACGAGTGGGCCGACCTCTTCCTGGCCGCCGGGGCCAAGTGAGTGTCGCCGCAGGTGCGGGCGGAGCGCCTCCTCCTCGGATCAGAGCAATTGGAGGGGGATTAGGCAGGTGGGAACCGAACTGTGGGAGGTGAGGCGACTTGCCCAGGGTCACACAGCTCTCTGATTTAAGAAGATACCCCTGGGTCCTGTGTTTTGTCCCCAGAAGGAAGCAAAATCGAATGTGGCAACGCCTGATCTTAAGGGGAAGATGCATCTGGTTGGGAATTAGAAGGAAAAAGTTTCAGGGAGGTAGTGGGAGAGATAGCCCTCACTCAGTGTCTCCACCCGTATATCGAGAAGATTGAGCTAGGTGATACCTAATTGTCCATTCCAGGTCGACAATCAGGATTCCAGGATTTTAAGCCAGTGGTATGGAGTCTGGTCCTAGTTCAACTGTGAACTTGAACTAGGCATTTCACCTTCCTAAAGCCTCCTTCCATGGTTATAAAACAGGATTGTATTAGTTCCTTTCAGCTTTCAGTTCTGGTGTGCAGTGTATTTGGGCAACAGTACGGATTCTCATTCATCTGCTGTTCTCAATGCTTTGCACACAGAAAGTGCTCGAGAAGTGTTAGAATTGTTTTGAGAACTGTTGGAGCTTGTGTGTGGATGCCGCAGAGAACTGAGTGCTGGGTGGGGAAGAGAGAGGCAAGGACCCATGAGGTTGCTGAAGGCTGGGGCCAGTCCTGGGAGAGTGATCCTTGAGGGCACTATGTAGCCAGGTGTTAAATAAGTTAGGGAATGGTTACCCTCAGCTTCTAGAAGGATTAGTTTGGCTGTTAGAAGAGAAGTAGGTTGGAGGAGAGTGAGAATGGAGGCAGGGAGATCTCCTGGAGCCAGGCTTGGAGCGGTCTTCCACCTTTGTCTCTTCAATCATCTTCCCAGTTTCAGTTTCTCTTGGACTTTACATTCTGTTGTACTAAAGAGAAATTACAACTGTTCAGTGTCTGCCATTAAATATATGAGAATAATGGGAATATAAGACTTGAATGAACAGAGGAGGTGTTTTCTATCTCCTAGGAATTAGAGAGCCATAATTTACAAATGAAAAATAAAAAATAAAAATCTGGGAAACATCCTTTGTGCAGGCCCCTTATTTCGTGGACGGGATAACTGGCCCAGGTAGAGGAAGGGAACTAATGTCTTGATTCCAGATTTTTTCGACTCCAAGGAGAAGGTTCTTTCCCCCACACCAAGGGGCTGCAAACCATGGCCAGAGGGATTTTTGTCACCTCTGTAAATGAGAGGCAGTTCATATGGGCTTGGTGAAACAGATAGCTTACTTTTCTATCATCTGCTATTTCCAGTAGATATTTCTTTCTTTAGGGCAAAGGGTTAAGAAAAGCTAATCATTAATTCCCAGAGGGGTTGAAGAACGGAGAGAGCTAAGGTACATATCTTTTCCTTCACCTACTCCTTCCTTCCCTCTGGGCTTTCTCCTAGGCAGGGGACTAAGGACAGTGGCTTCCTCAAGTTTGCTTCCATTCCTGGAGCAATACCCAAGGGGCGTTGTGATGACAGCAACTCATACAAGTACATTTCCTGTAGGCGAGTGTATAGATATCAGTGTGAAAAAACTGACTCCATCTTTGTAAGCCCCCACTCTCTCTCTATTCATACTTTGCCCTTGACTAACCTAAATAGTCATGGCCAGCATACACAGGCCTTGTAGTTGGTTAATGCCTAACTGTTCTGTAAGCCTACACAACGTAATCATAAAGATTCTTGTCAGTAAACAGCCGGAACGGTATAGTAACTGAGACGAATACCAAACTAGGTGTTGGTGTCACTTCTGAGCAATTATCAATCATAAGGCCCCTAGGAGTTAGGGTGCCTGGCTCATACTGCATTCTTTGTCCCTTTGCCTTGTCAATTATTAGTAGTTCAGCTGTACTTTAGAAGATTTACTATAATAACTGTAGAGCAGCAGAGAATAAGCTGTGCAGACTGCCCAGGTCATCTGTCCACCCTGACCCTACATCCCCATAAGTAAATTACCCTGTAATAAATTGTTATGTTTTATGGAGTTGCCTGCTTTGTTTTTTAGTCTTAAAACACCTTTGCATATACCTCGCTCCACATGCAGTTAGCAAGTTCCCCCATTTCAAAAGCCTCAGGTATGTTGGATAAGTTCGTGCTCATAGCTCACTGCCCACTGCCTTTGCTCATATGGTTTTGATGTCCACAGGTATGTAGTCCTTACAGCAAAGCATCACGAAGGCTTCACAAACTGGCCAAGTCCTAGGTCTTGGAACTGGAACTCTAAGGATGTGGGGCCCCATCGTGATTTGGTTGGTGACTTGGGAACAGCCATTCGGAAGAGGTATATGTCTACAAATGGTTAATCCATCATTGCTTTTGATCTAGCAGCCATCCAGTGTATGATACCCTCTCTACTCTTGTGTATTTTCTAAGTTTACATTTAGGCAGTAACTGGAAGGGCTTCTGGCCTTTGAATTAGCAATGTTTGATGGTTGGCAGTTTTCATGTGACCAAAGGTGACCATCAGAGAAATTCACGGCCCTGTCTAGTTACCCAGCATAGACCACAATGCCCCATTTACCCTGTGAATGATTCTTTCTGGAAGGCCTTCCAAACCAGATCCTTTTTCAGTGTCCGATGGAAGGATCTGGGCCAGGGACTGGGTCTCTCATCTTCGCATCCCCCTTAGTTGTTAACACAGATCTTTGCAGGCATGCAGGGAAGGTGTAGATAAATGGTAGATCAAAAGGGAACTGAAAAGAGCAGTTAAAGCTGCAAAAAGTGAGGTAAGGAGCCACTGAGTTGATTCTAATTAATGCTCTGTAATATGTGCCACTTAATAAGAAGTAACTTCCCAAGATCAAAGAGATAAGAAGTGGCAGAATTGGGATTTGAACCCAGGTATTCTGGGTTTGGACACTACAGTTCCAGGTATGTTTGCCTGTAAGGAGTAAAAGTCATATTTGTACCATGCCCATGCTCAGCCCTATTGTGGTTTGGTAAACATGACGTCCTGTTTAAGGTGTGGGCCAGCTGCCTCTTTGTGTAAATGAAGTTTGATTGGAACATAGCTACACCCATTATTTTGTGGGTGGTCTAATGCTGCTTTCAAGCTGCAGTTTCAGAGCTTGGTTAGAGACTGCAAGGCCTGCAAAGACCAAAATACTGTCTGGCCCTTTAAGAAAGTATGTGCTGACTCCTATATTCAGTTTCCCAGAGATGTGCTTAGCTAATAGTCCTGCGGTAAAACTCAGGTGTTGATTAGATCCAGACTTTAGGATCCTTGATTTTTATCTTCTTTGTATCTATTTAGTTACCGAGGCTTATGATGAAATACTTAACTCCAATTCTTTCTGCTTCATCTGTGTCATTGCAATATAGCCTTACTTCTTACTTGCATTATAGTGTTTCTGTAACAAAACAAGCTTTATTGTATATGAAAATAGGTCAGTTTAACTACATTTCATTTTGGGTATGTCAAGGACTATTAGTCTTAGATAAGTGAAACAATAAACTATTCATTAATTTCATCTACATGAAAATGTTACCAATGATTATTTCTGAGTGATAAAATTTTGGATATTTTATTCTTTGTACTTTTCTCTATTTTTCAATATCTCTACAATACATAATCTTACGGTTGACAGAGAAAACATTTTTTAAAAAACTGACTGTATGTTATGATTGAGATAATTGACTTAAAGATTAAAATATGGCTTAAGTGACATTGATGTTAAAATATTTATGTAAAAAATAATAAAGAAAATATTTATGTACTATCAGAAACATAGTAAACCCAATCATGTTTGCTTAATTGAATGATAAGAGATAATTTAAGGAGATGGTTTTGGATCCCACTCTCCGGAATGGCCTCATGGGTGATTTTCACTGAGGTGTAAAAATACTGCCACTGATTTTTCTTAAACTATTTTTCCATTGTTTAAAGACAGTTACTGTCCTGTTTTTTCTGTTTAAGGAACATACGCTATGGACTCTATTACTCTCTCTTAGAATGGTTCCATCCACTCTACCTACACGATAAGAAAAATGGCTTCAAAACACAGTATTTTGTCACTGCAAAATCAATCCCAGAGCTATACGACCTTGTTAACAGGTAAGAAACAGAAACGTTTTTGGCTTTATGACTTTTATCAATAAAATCAGAGCTTCCTAGAGGATACTGTTATGTTGGGGGAAAGGATAGAAGGGAGTATATGAAAGAATCTAGAGGACATCAAAATAATAAAAATGGTGGTTGTATTAAAGCAAAATATATTTTTTCCTCCTACCTTGCAAAACTTCAGTAATGTGGTCACATTACCTTTATAAGTTGAAACAATCGAACAAAACCCAGGACAGTAGTGAGTCAGAACTTCGGTTCCCTTGGTGTCTTCTTTGTCAGCACCTTGGAGAGAGCAACAGCGTCTCATGGACCCTGTGTGGGATTTGGCATCCAGTAGATTTGCATTTGAATCCTAGCTCTTGTTGCTTATAAGCCTTAAACAAATCACCTGTCTGCACCTCAGATTCTCATCCCGTCAAGTGAGAAAATAATGCCTTCTGTAGAGGGCTTAGAGTAATATGTGAAAAATATCTGTTACTGTGGCTGGTACAGAATAAGTGTTATTATCAATATTCTTAAAATGATCACTTTTGTTTGGGGATTTATCACTCTAAAGAAATAGTACAGTTGTAAGAGACTAGCAGAAGCTCGCAGTCAGACAGAACTCGATCTGAAGTCCAGTTTTTTTTTTCTTACTGTGTGGCCTTGAACAAACTACTTGATCTTTTTAGATTTCTGTTTCTCTATCTGTGAAATGGGGATAATATACACCATTGTAAGAACTGATGAAGTGGTGAATATAAAATTCCTAGTACAGTTTCTTGTACACGGTAAAACACGGCTTACTATACCTTGCCCCTTAAATAGGCAATCTTTTTCCTGGAGTCTACTCGCTCTCCTAGTTACGGAGTACAGAATAGGAGTTGACATTAGGCAGATTTACATTTGCGTCCCAGCTCCTGTGACAGGCTTTGTCACCTAAAACAAATTGCCCTGTGGCGCATCAGATTCTTGCTTTCTAAAGTGGGACTAATAACGCTTACCTTATAGGTAATGCTCACACTCACAACTCTTCCAGAAAGAGTAATAACGTATGAAGGTGCAGCTGTGGCTCAGGTGGTTCTTTCTATACATCCGTTATGGTCGAAGCTTTGGGTAGTTGTCCAAAATAACGCATTTGGCAGAAGAGTTCAAGCTCTTAATAGTCTCAGAAGTGGGAACCCTAATCCTGTCATTTGGAAGCACCACTCTTATTGGAAATTAGTTGCTAGAAGGAAACCAAATTGTATAACACTGATTACAACTCTAGTTCTTAAAAAGACATGAAAGGAAAAAGATTAGGAGGAACTATAGAAAAGTGCTGTGTAGTCAGTCTACAGCCATGCTACCCTGAACAAGCCCGATCCCATCTGATCTCAGAAGCTGAGCAGGGTTGGGCCTGGTTAGTACTTGGATGGGAGGCCACCTAGGAAGACCAGGTGCTGTAGGCATAAAAAATTAAAAAAATAAGGGATCGTAAGCTGACAAAGTCCTTGCAATCTGTGAGGTCAACCAAGGGTTGCCTCGCCTAAAAAATAAAAAATAATAATAAAAATTACAAAAGTGCTGTGTATTAAATAGTGGTTTTGTTAGCAGAGAGTTTTTTTGTGTGTGTCTGTGGTTGTATTTGTCTCTTTAGTTTTCCACATTCTCTACACTGGTAATTTTATGGTACTTTCATAATGGGAGAAAATTGATTTATAAGTATTTGTTAAAAAATGATTCATGAGATTTTACTGTGAATGGATTCAGATAATGAACTGTTCTGATTGCATGTTTTTCAGGTACAAACCTGACTTGATTTGGTCTGATGGAGACTGGGAAAGTTCCGATACTTACTGGAACTCTACAGGTTTCCTTTCTTGGCTCTACAATGTAAGCCCAGTCAAGGTATGTGATTATATGATTTATCTCTTACTTATCTGTTGTGATAAAAGAAAGTATAAGAAGCCAAGATCTGGAGTAATACAATAGTGACAACAGCAGCATTAATAAATAGCAATATCACCGTGGGGGTGTAGGGGCCAGGGGACTTAATTGATGTTAAGGGTTTCTCCCTTCTACCTCCCTTCCTCGAATATAAGCTTTATTTTTCTCCTTTAATACATGACTTTGACAACATAGGTTTAAATCTTGCTAAAATTAATATACCAAACATACAAAATTAAATGATAGGAGTAAAATGTGACTAGCTATGACCTCACCTACTCTATATTGATTATGTAGTTTAACTCTCAAGGGGAAATTGTATTTTCCTTTTATCCAAATTTTTGAGGGAACTTTGTCTTCCTCCCCCTCTTCCCCATAACCAACACTATTACGCTGCATAATAGCTGCCCATTTACTGTTTGTATTTTGGTCCACTTACGAAGTAGCAGAAGTCTTAATCTTCACTATCGAAAATTTCAAAAATTTCACATATTCTAGATTTGTTGTGGAGCTAGAAAAATCTTAAGTATAAGAATAGTTGGAACTAAGCTATCTTGGTAGACTCAAACCTCTTATTGGGTAACTATTACTAAACTCAGAAAATGGGAAGAAAGAAAAAAAGAAAGAGATCCCTTGTGACAAATTAAGAGTAGTTTTCCGGGACTTGCCAAATGTGTGAGGACTTTTAGTGGCACAGCGTCATAGTTCCCCCTTGAGGGTCCTCACCGGGTGACTCAGATGTGGACCCTTGGGTGGGATGCTGCAGACCCTGATCTACCCACTCTTGTTCCGAATGCGCTCTCCTGTATTAGGAAAGAGGGTTATTTGGGAGCTATATTCACATTAGAAAGGTATTTGTAGGTGTAACAGTCCCTTCTCCTTGCCATTCCCTCCGTGATTCCTGCATAGCTCACTCCTGTGCTCTTTGGAGGTCTTCGCTCAGGGGTCATCCGTTAGTGCAGGCTTCCCCGCCACCCTATGTCCAATTGCACCACGTCCCTGTCATGCTACATGTCTTTCCCTGCTTCCTCTTTCTCTTAGCATTTACCTGGTCCAACACATTTCAGATACCATTTACACTTTTTATTATCTGTCTCTTTTACTAAATTGTCAGCTTTACAAGGGCCAGGATTTGGGTCTGTTCATGGCTGTATCCCCAACCCTGGGAACAGCACTTGGCCCGGCCGGGCACATAATAAATATTGGTCGAATGTAAACTAAATATGGCTCTGGACAATTTATATTCTTTCCTGGCAAAAGTAAGAAGCACCCCTGGATCAGTGTTTCCCGTTTACATTAATCCCTAGATAGTTAACTCTGATGTAATGTCATATTATAATTGTCTACATATTATGGACAGTTGTCTCCTTAGCTCATCTCTGCTGGATCTCTGAGGGCAAGAACTGTTTTATTCACCTTGGATACCCCAGTATGAGCCTCATAGTAGTAGTAAACATTTAATCTAGATATTCCATGTAATATTTTCTCATAGTTCAGCTAAACCTTGAAGGAAAAGAATATTTGATTGCTGGCTTTCTTTACTAGGTCGTGTAGTGAAAGTGTCCTGGGCTGGTTTCAAATACCTGATTCATAGTCCCCGCTTTTGGAAACTACCTGGGGTTGTTACCTCGGGCAAGTCTTCTCTCCATTTCTACTCTAATAGAATAAGTGACTTACTAGATGATCTTTAAAATAGGCTCTTCCAGTTCTAAGGTTACATATCACTAAACCAGAGTTTCTCAGCCTCGGCACTACTGACATTTGGGGCTGGATATTTCTTTGTTGTAATGGGGCCGTCCTGTCTCTACCCACTAGATGGCAGTAGCACCACCCCAGTTGTGACAACCAAAAATGTCTCTAGATTTTGCCAAATTCCTCTCCAGGGCAAAATGGGCCCCAGTTGAGAACGACTGCTGTAGACTAACTATGTTCCTTGCTTCCAAATAGACTCTTAATCTATCACAGTGTGTTATGTAAGGAAGCTAAGGAGTTTTACCCCTGACGACCCTGTACTCTTTCCTCCTTTAGAGTGAGGTGGTAGTAAATGACCGATGGGGCGTGAACTGTTCCTGTCACCATGGAGGATACTACAACTGTGAAGATAAATTCAAGCCTTCGAGCTTGCCAGGTCACAAGTGGGAGATGTGCAGCAGCATAGACAAGCTCTCCTGGGGCTACCGTCGCGACATAGTGATGTCTGACATTGCAGATGAAGCTGAAATCATTTCGGTAAGACACCCGTGAGTTAGTTATTTGTTAACTACTATCTCAAACTAGCCTTCTAACCGCGTGTGGTGGAAGCACCCTGGATGGAAATGCAGGCCGATAGAAGCCTTTAGGTTATTAAATGACCTGTCCCGAGGGAATAATTATAATTACAGAAGAAAGTTACACACAGAGTTATTCTTCCCAGGATTATTTTCAGTCGGACATACAGGTTGTTTCAATTTCTTGCAATCATAAAGGGATAGTTAAGTAGATTTGGGGATTGTCCTTAACCATTAAAATGTTTATCAAGGTAATATGGGTTAATGCTTAGAGTGTTGAGTGAAAAAATAAATTACATTTTATCACAATTATGTAAAGTTAACTACATAGGGAAAAGACCAGAAGGAAACATAAAAAGTTAATGGTGTGGTGTCTTTTAGTACTGTAACTAATTCTCCTTTTTAAAATTTCTGTATATAACCTTAATTTCTCTGGGCCACCTTGAAGTGCACCTGTTTAAAGTCATAGTAAACACACATACATCCCACTCCAGAAATCTTGAAGAACGTACATGAGTTCTTCTTACTCACAAAGATACGTTCCAAGACCCCCAGTGGATGAAACCACAGATAGTACCGAACCCTATATGTACTGTTTTTCCAATACATACATACCTCTGACAAAGTTTACTTTATACATTAGACATACAAGAGGTTAATAACAATAACGAATAATAATATAAAACAATTATAACGACATGCTGTTATAAACGTTATGTGAGTGTGGTCTCAAAATATCTTATTGTACTGTACTCACCCTTCTTGTGATGATGTGAGATGATCCAGTAACCTGCGTGATGAGATGAAGTCAGTTACTCAAAACGATGTGCAATTTAAAACTTATGCATTGTTTATTTCTGGAATTTTCCATTTAATATTTGTGGACGGTGGTTGACCGTGGGAAAGCAAAACCTCGGATAAGGTGGGGATCTGTTATATCTCTTCACAGCATATTTTCCTGAAGGGGCGGCATATACATTTATATAGCCCATCGCATACAGTGTCCCTAAATTCTTCAGATCTCTTCCATCTCCCTAAAGTCTCCTGGGCACCCCCTCCAAGTCTCTTCTCTCTGAACCCCATATTCTCTCTGTATGACTCCATGTGATCCCTTCATGGCGAAGTGCTTTGTTCTCAGCTTTCCTACTCGAATTCTGTGCTTCTGACACACGACCCTCCGTACCACCATCCTAAGACAGTCTCATGGAGAAGCGGCCATGATCGCTTCCTGGAATCTGAATTAATATATTTCTCCATCTTGTAGCAGTATTTTTTATTTTTCTCGTATAAGCTTGTCCTGCTTTTATAATTACAAAAATATATAGTATTTTCAAAAGGGTAAAGGTTATTCACAAAGCAGGGAGAAAATGTGCCCTAGAGTCTTTTCTTCTCTTAATACCTGTGTGTTCTAGGCATTATGCCAGGCTTGGCATTATTCGTAGCTAGGATTTCATTCCTTCTGCTCTCTCCAGGAACTGGTTCAGACAGTAAGTATGGGAGGAAACTATCTTCTCAACATTGGGCCAACTAAAGATGGACTGATTGTTCCCGTCTTCCAAGAAAGGCTACTTGCTGTAGGGAAGTGGCTGAGGATCAACGGGGAGGCTATCTATGCCTCTAAACCGTGGAGGATGCAGTCGGAAAAGAACACATCTTTATGGTGAGTCTTGTCTTCCTCCGTGTGCAGAAAGGGAACTGCAGCCCATCCTGAACTGGCACCTCGTCGTGTCTGCAGTGTTAGCCAAGCTGGAAGTCGTCTCAAGGAAACCCGAAAGCTGTTCTTTGGCTATTAAAACTGTACCCCAGCTGACGTCGTAGGCCACCAGGATATCTTTGACTCGTGAGGGAGGTGTTAGGCTCGGCGCAAAAAGGAGCCCCAAAGCGCCAGTCAATTTACTTGCCGTCGTTACCCTGCTTCGTCAACGCAGTAACAGCTCATACTTGTGTTGCGCCTACAGTGTGCAAGGCTTCGTTCTAAATTCTTTCCACCAGTTTAATCCCCTCAGCAAGCCCACCACATCGATAACTGTTCATTATCCCCATGTAACGAGTGAGACTGGGGGCCCAGGGCTGTAGTATAACTTGCCTAGGATCTCAGAGCTAGTAAGTGGAGAAGTCATGATTCATACTTGGAATTGTGGATCTAGCTATTTGATCTGGGGCTTGAATTTTTTTCAATGCCAAATGGGATGATGCTACTTAACTTCCTAGAGTCGTTGTGAGGGTTAAATGAGATAACATATGCAAAGCTCCCAGCAGAGAGCCAGGCGCATGCTCCGTGTTCAGTAAAGGATATCTGCTAGTGCTGTGCCGTAGAGCGCAGGTCCTTGGATCAGGGGAACCACGTCATCCCCCTCTGTTTCAGATGAGTTTCTGTTCAGGGGTTTTCATCTTCTTCTCTAAGCACAGCGAAATCCCAGAATGACAAATTTGTCTTCACTGCGCATCTTGCCCTTGTTAAATCCTCTGGTGTTTTCACATGGATTTGGGGTTGGAAAAAAAAAAAAAAAGATATTTGAATACTAAGGCAAATGGTTTTGGTGTGAAATAACTAGTATAAGAGTTAAAAAATGTTTAAAGAAAACTTATAAACCAATAGAGAGGGAAAATGGAAGCTCTTACCAGAAAGAGGCTGCTTTCTTCCCACAGACCTTAAATGGTGTTGAGTTGTGAGTGCAGTGACAGACTCAAGGTCTTGGGATTGGTAGATAATAGAAAGGGGAATGCAGGTTATTTGTCAGGGTAACAAGCCAGGTATCTTTGACAATGATGTTTCTTTTTCCCCAGCTATACCTCAAAAGGATCGACAGTTTATGCCATTTTCCTGCACTGGCCAGACAACGGAGTCTTAAGCCTTAAATCCCCCCAAGCTACCTCCACTACACAGGTAATGAGCCTCGGTCATTCCTTTCAGAGATGTAACTTTTTCTAAAGGCATTGACAGGTCTTCCCTACTTCTTCCTTCCCTCCCCAGGCTTCTCCCATATTTACTCCCCTTTCAGACTGTCTTCCCTGCCCTGGCCCAGCGTGCTTGTTCCCCGCCGTGTTCAGGCCATATTCTGTACTCATTAATGCGTTAATATGTTCTCCATTCCTATTTGCTTTCTGCAGATAATGATGTTGGGGATCCAGAAAGATCTGAAATGGTCCACAAGTCCATCAGAAGGCCTCCTCATTTATCTGCCCCAGTTATCACCTTCTGCTTTCCCAGTTGAGTTTGGTTGGACCATAAAGATGACAGGAGTGAAGTGATCACTAGAGTTCAAGAGGAAAGAGACACTGCTCACTGTTCACTGCTTTGATTTTCCTCTTACAGTACCATCATTGTAATAAACTACTCTTTGTTTTCTACCCAGAGATGGCTTTTCCAACACATTTTAATCAAAGGAACTGAGTGTACTGCTCTCAATAGATCAAAGATCTAAGATTCATTGCTAGCATATCTCTCTCCGATCCACAAAGGTACTAAACAGTTAAGCTCTGACAATTCATCCATTCCTAACCATGGAAATTACCTACAGTGAACCTTCCCTCCATTCTCTGTGTTTGATCACCTGCTTGCTCAGTGCTTTCAAATAAGAAATAACCCAGGTCATGTTGTTGCCTGTGGGAGGAGGCATAAGCTCCTCCACCACAGGCCATTTATTTAGCATCACCAGCACCTCCCAAAGAGCGGGAGAGCCTGGAGGGAAGGGAAAAGGCTTGCTAGGTTGCTAAGAGTTAGCTTTTCAGAAGTTTCCAAAGCCAACTCAGGGCTCAGTTTGTGTATAATGACACCATGAAGAAAATGGATATGGTTCTGCTCTGGTTTTTAAAATACGGTCAAATAAATAAATTTGTATGTCAAATCATTTCTACCAAAAAGCATATTGTAGCTTTCTTCTCCCAGTTTCTATGTGGACTGCTTAGAGCTTTATGTTTCTGTTTTTTAAAAAGGGCCTGCCAAGCCTCCTCAATGCAGAACAAAAATGTAATCTGTTTGGTTTTTCTGCTCCTTACTTCTAGTACTGTTCTTTTGGGTTAATGACCAGAATAACTCTTTAGTTGTGATCTAATCAAGTGTTCTATTTTTTATTTAATAGGTATATTTAGAAATTTCTACCCAGCATTTAAGGAATATTTTTCTCAAGTACATACAGAACATTTACAAACGTAAATACCAAAGAAGCAATACTGTATAGACTACAATATGTCAGCAACATAATTAAAGGACCAGAAAAACTTGGAGGGAAAAAAACCCATGTTTGAAATTTTTAAAACATACTTCTAACTTGGTGATCAAGGAAGGCACCAGAAGGGGAATTAGAAAATCCTTAGAGTGATTATGAAAATACTATGTTTTGAAATTTGTGAAATGTAGCTTTAAAAAAAAAAAAAAACTTTAGAGAGGATTCTGGGAAGATGGTGGAAAGCACCAGGAATCTGTCTTCTGACCTAGACAACAACTGTACCAGCAAAATATGTCTGATGTAGAAGTAAGGAAATGAGAAGCAGAAACTAAAGAAGCAGAACACGATAATGATCAACAAGACCAATAGCTGATTCTTTGAAATACTAATAAAATAGACAAAGGGAAAAAGAGATAAGGCACAAGGAAATAATTTTAGGAATGAAAACAGACACATTATACACCAGGATTAAAAAGAATAATATGAATGATTTTATACTAATAAAATTTAAAACAAAATGAACAGATTTCTAGGAGATAGCATTAAGCAAAATGGCTTACAGGGAAATAGGACTTTAAAGTCCTCTAACATTTTAAGGAACTGAATCTCTAGTGCACAATCTTAACCATAATGAAAACACCAGACCCAGATGGTTTTACAGATGAGTCCCACAAAACTTTCAAAGAGGTTGGAAGTCTTATAGTTTTTCAGACAATAGGAAAAGGGGACATGTCTCAACTTACTCTTAATATTACAGTAACTTTGATACCACAATTACAGGAGAAGACTAAAATAAGAGGATAATTCTATCTACTCAGGAACAAAGATTCAAAAAGTCCTAAGGAAAATATAGCAAACTGAATCCAGGCAATAGTCATAAAAGTATAATAAATAATGTTAAAATTGGTTACATTTCAGGAATTTAAGGTTACCATTAACATTGGAAATCTATCAATGAATTTACCACATTAAAGGAGAAAAGCTAGATGATATTCTCAATAATTTCTGAAAAAAATTTTTGGATAAAACTTAAAACACATTAGTGATTAAGAAAAAAATCTCCTTGCCAAGCAAGACAAGAAGTGGGGACAAACTAAGAATTTATAGCAAACTTTATACTTAAAGAGTAGGTGTTTAGAAGCAAACCTTTCCAACCAGGAGTGAGATGAAGTACCCAGTATCACTGTATTCAGTGTTGTTCGAAATGCCCTAATCAATATAGTAAAATACATAAAAGAAATAAAGATGTAAAGAATTAGGAAAGAAGGAACCAAGCTGTTCTCGAATGATGCGATTGTCCACGCAGAAAACTTCACAGAATATACAAATGAATTATTAGAATTAATAAGATACTTTAGTAGGTTGTTGGATTGATAAATAATCAATTTAATTTCCACAGTCCAGAAATGAGAAAACTATGAAAAACTTCCATTTACTATAATAACAAAAGGTATTAAAGTATCTAAAACAAAATTAGCAAAAGTCGTGCAGGAAACAACTCGCATAGCGCAGATGGCCCTAAGTTTCCCAGCGGAAGGAGCTGTAGGGACCGCAAGATGGAGCCGGGGGTCTTCTCAGCCCCGTTGAATGTTTTCACACCTCAACCTTTCTGATTGTATGGAAGGTCTCCAGTAAATCCCGAGGGGTGTCTCTGGGAATAGATCCAACTCCTGACAAAATCGGGGGCCCCAGGTGTATCCCCAGCTCTTAAATCTTCCAGAAGATACTGAATGTTTGAAGTGCTTTAAAGTGTGATTCCATGATGGTTCTCATGGAGACCGGTAGATCCAACTCCTTAAGATTGAATTCCAAAGTGTGACCCCAACTCTAAATCTTCAGTATTACACACAATGTCTTGAGTAAATTTGCACTGTTGGGCACTGTTCGAGAATGGCTGCTTTGAAAACCGGCAGATCCAACTCTTTACAAAATTGAGTTCCAGTCTACAGCCATGCCGTCCTGAACATGCCTGATCTCGTCTAATCTCGGAAGCTAAGCAGGGTTGGGCCTGGTTAGTACTTGGATGAGAGACGACCTAGGAAGACTGGGTGCTAAATAAATAAATAAATAAATAAATTTGAGTCCCAATATGTGTCCCCAACTCTTAAGTCTTAAATAAGTGCATCAAGTGTCTGAAGTAAATCTACACTGTTGGGTTTGATTCCAGGATGGTTCCATCAGAATTTCGTAGATCCAACCCTTACTAGCTCGAGTCCCAAACTCTGCCCCATCTCTAATACTTCCAGATTGCACCTTAATGTCTGGAGTAGATATGATTCCGAAATCCATCTCCAATGGAGATTAGTAGATCCAACTTCTTACAAAATTGAAGTCCAAGGTGTGTCATTTGCTTTCAGCCTCTCTGATCAGGTGGACTAGCTCAGCGAAGGGTCACAGGCAAGGATGGTTTGCTGTGGTGGCTTGTGGATAAGAACCCCCTTACAAAACAGAGGATCAAGGTATGTCCCCAACTCTTAAACCTTCTAAATAATGTCAAATGTCTCCAGTAAACCTACCTTGGAGGATCTTTCTCACTAGAGACAAGTAAATTGAACTTTATACAAGATTTGCCCTAGTTCAAATGTCTCAAATAATTTAGTGTTGGAATTACCAGACCAGGCCAGGACAGTTTGCAGAGAAGAATGGGTTAACCCCTTTCAAAATTGAGGCCTGAGGCATGTCTCAACTCTTTAGAGACCTTGGGAGGCCACTTCCTCCCATCTGCCATCAAGTCTTAAGCTGACAAATTATTTTTCACTGTGCTTATTTAGAAAACTGACAAAAGTGACTCCCACAGTCCATTAATGGGCTGGGAATTTTCTGAAGATAGGAAATCTTGCCACAGTTGCCACCAGGGGACATGTGGTACATCTGAGGAGATCTTGTCGAGGCCCATGACACTGTACGTGTGGAGGCTTCCTTGGGCCGTGGACCAACTTCAAGCAGGTGGAAAGGTGAGACTGGGCCTTTGAGGCTCAAAGTACTCTGTTGTTGGTCATCTTAGGGACTGTTCCTCCCTTCATTTATTTAATTATGTGTTTGCCATTTAAAAAAAAGAGCTTTATTTTTGAGATACAATTCACATTATACAATTCACCCATTTAAAATGTACAGTTCAATGGTTTTTAGCATATTCACAGAGTTGTTCAACCACCATACAATCAATTTCAGAATATTTTTATCATCCTAAAAAGAAATCCTATACTTTTTAACAATCACCCTCATCTTCCCTCAACACTCTCCCAGCACTGTCTAATCACTAATCTACTTTCTGTCCCTATGAATTTGCCTATTCCAGACATTTCATATAAGTGGAAGCATGCAATATTTGTCCTTTTGTGTCTGGTTGGTTTCACTTAGTATAATATTTTCTAGATTATTCATGTTAGAGCATGTATTAAAATTTCATTCCTTTTTTGCCTGAATAATAATGCTTACACATACTTACACACCCCCCACATTTTGTTTATCCATTCATCAGTTGATGG
The DNA here is from genome assembly GCF_902729225.1 of Pteropus medius. Classification (NCBI taxonomy): domain Eukaryota; kingdom Metazoa; phylum Chordata; class Mammalia; order Chiroptera; family Pteropodidae; genus Pteropus; species Pteropus medius. The sequence continues at coordinate 3,177,312 of NW_024354503.1, read as the reverse complement.
ACATTTGAATTATTTAGCTCTTTTGGCTCTTGTGACTAATGCTGCTATAAATATCAACAGACAAGTTATCTCTTTGAGTCCCTGCTTTACAGTTCTCTTGGGTATATACCTAGGAGTGGATTGCTGGGTCATATGATAATTCTATGCTTAGCTTTCTGAGGAACCACCAAACTGTTTTCCACAGCAGCTGGACCTTTTTGCATTCCCACCAGCAACCTATAAGGATTCCAATGCCTACACATCCTTGCCCATTTTTTTTTACATAGCTACTATGTAGATGTGAGGTGGCATCTCATTGCGCTTCTGATTTGCATTTCCCTCATGATTACTGATGCTGAGTATCTTTTCATATGCTTATTGGCCATTTCTATACCTTCTTTTTTGTTTTCAAACCTTAAAAATATTTTTATTTAAACACGGTAACTGAGCTACAACACGTTTTTTTTTTCTTTAGAGAATATTTTATTTTTTTCTTTTCCAATTAATTTTTTTTTTTACAGCGACAGAACAGGACAAACAGAGACTCGTGGACATGGACAATAGACTAGTGTTTATCAGAGCTGGGGGGAGGGGAGAGCAGGGAGGTAGACGGGGTATAAGAGGTCAAATATGTGGAGACAGAAATCTAACTATGGGAGTGAGGCTGGGGTGGAGCAAGGGAAGCGATACCACGTCGATCCAGAGGCCCACCCAAAAGGCGGGGCCGTCACCTCCTAGCGGCGGTCAGTCGCTCCGGCAACCCTGGGCTGCCCAGGGGCCTCTTGGGCCAAGATGGCCACGACGCGAAAGATGATTCCGCAGAAACGGCTGCGCTTGGCGTCCCTCCAGGCCGTAAGTGCCCCCTGCTAGCCCAGGGGTGGCCCTGCAGGCCACGCGACAGTCCGGGTAGGGGGCTTGCCGTCGGCCGGCTCACTCCACCAGAGGCGAAGCGGCACACCTGTTCAGGCTAGAGTCAGGGGAACCTCGGAGTCTTAGACCCTCTCTGTCGTGCCCAAACCCCTTGGAGGGAATGGGGGAAAACGGAGGCCCAGAAATAGGGAGCGACTTGTCCGGGTCGTGGAGACCCGGATGCCGTCGCCGGTGTCCTGATTCCCTGTTCAAGGCGCTTCGCTGTGACTCTGGCATCTTTCTCCCTCTAATTAAGCGTCAGACTTCTTCTCCAAGCTCCTCATTACTGAAAAATAACAAATACCCTTCCAGATTCGAGTGGGAAAAAGCAAGGCCATTCCTCTCCCTTCGACTTCATTCCCAGCTCCTGTTGCTTTTGGGGACGCTTGGCGACTATCCCAGAGTACCTTGCAAGGGCTGGGGTTCCGTGGGGCCAAGCCGTGATTCCCTCGGAAGTGTACTTTAAGCCAGTTTGATCCTGATGTTTTTCTCCTTCTCTCCCATGCTGTGAGTGGATGGAAAATATCGGAGATCTAGTTATGTAAGAGTTAAATAAATTGTGTTCGTTAAAGCTCAAGTGTGCTGGCCGGTGGTTCTGCCACTTTCTAGGCTGTGTGACATAGTTATTTACTCTACAAACCTCAGTTTTCTCATGGGTAGACATGGATTGACATTGAACATGGGTAGACATTATCTCAGGGTTGTTTTGAAATTAAAGAAAATGTAGGTAAAGCATTTGACTGTGTTTTAGCTCTTAGTAAGTGATCTTTCAGTGTATTTTTGCCTTAGAGAGTTTAGGAGTTATAACTGTGTGGTAGGAAAAAATTACACTATCTCAGCAGTGAACCCTTCTCAGAAAACCACTCTAATGTCTACTAGCCAGCCACCTCTTCCAGTTGCACATGTATGATAGATAGATAGATAGATAGATAGATAGATAGATAGATATAGATATAGATAGATATTTATATATAGATATAGATAGATAGTAATTCCAACTTGAAAAGTTAAAAAAATTAAATAGGATGGTGGATATCAATGTGCTGTGAGAAAAATTCCTGGTTTAATGAGATGGTGGTGATAGGCCCTCCATGGAGTTCCTAGCATAGACGTGATACCAGAAGCAGTCAGTTCAAGTCCAAACGTCTTTCCTTCCTAGCTGCGTGATTTGGGGTAATCTTTCTGAGGCGGTTTCTTTCTCTGTGGAGCTGGGATCATGATAGTCCCCGCTGTGTAGGAACTAAATGAGATACTGATGCCTGAAGGTGGAACTGGGCGTGAGTCGGTATTAGCCGTTGATACAGGTACACCATAGCTCCAGAAGCTGTGGCTCAGGACTGGTGGTTAGAGGGGAATCATCTCTGAGCAGAACTTTACAGGGTGACAAAACTAGATGTTTAACCAAGAGAAGAGAAGCCTGGAGGGACCAAAGGTGGCAAAGAGGCCACATGACCTAGGGGTTGAGAGCACATGCTCTAGATCCATACTGCCAGGTTAAATATTGGCTTAGTGACTAGTAACTGTGTGACCTTGGAAAAGTTACTTAATCTCTTTGGGTTTCACATTTATCACAATAAAATGGGAATTGTAATTGTTTCTACCTAATAAGGCTGTTGAGAGAGAGATATGGGTTAATATGTAGAAGGCACTTGTAAGTGTCTCCAAATATTAAATGCCTAATAAATGTAAATTATTGTTATATGAAGAGTTATGTGGAAGGAAGTGAAATTGAGTTTATTTTGTTCTAATAAAAGGAACTTGGAAGCAGGTTCCCCGTCGTTTCAACAACATTCAACTGTTCTTTATTGAGCCCCTATTAGGTCCCAGGGCCTTGGAAATATAACAGTGAATGTGACAAAGTCCCTGCCTCATGAAGCTTACATTCCAGTGGGTCGTTTTAGGGTTACGTACCAGCAGAGGATGAACACCCCTGTCGGATAGAGATTCAACTTTCAGGGCCCCTGCAGCTTAGCCTGTTAATGTCATGCAATTCAGTGGTTCATCACCTTAATCTCTAGGAAGCTTGATGGATAAAACCAAGGCCAGTCCAAGACAGTCATTCAAGTTCCAGCTGATATAGTGGGGAATATTTCCTCACTTAGGCGTTTCAGGAGATCTTTAGTAGATTACACAGTGCACCTCTCCCCTTGCCACATTGCAGTATGATTAAATTTGGTAAAACGAAGTAAATTTGAAGTGTTGTAGTATTGAGAAGAATAGAAAAAAGAGAGAAATTGTATTACTTGGGGTGAGGAGAGGAAGATTTGGGGCAGACTTTATATAGAGGAGACTCAAGGCCTTTTTTTTTTAAATGTCTTCAGTTGCTGAAGGTGTCATCTCCCCTCAGACCGCTCTCCTTGTCACCACCCAGCCTGCGATCGTGATGAACAGAGCCCTCCTCCATCCCCCCAACCTCACTAAGTCCAAGACTAACTCCTCCCCACACCCAGTAATTGCCCTCTCTTCGCAGAGCTGTGCCCTTCATGCAGTTATTTGTTGTTTCAGTAACTTTTTAATGAGTGCCTACTCTATGCCAAGCACAATGCCAAACACAAGAGATGAAGTGGAAGTTGAGACAAAGTCCCTCAAAGAGTTCACATTCCACTGGAGGAAACACTGAGTGGACATTATTTGCAGTAATCTGAAGAAAGTAATTACAGTCCTGAAATGGGAAATAATGAGGGTGGGGGGATTGGTAGCTTTATTTACAAAGGGTGTTCAGAAGAGGCCTATCTATGACTGAAAGATAAGAGAGAGGGAACCAGATGTTGGAAGAGCCAGTTGATGAGCACTCTGGGCAGAGGGAAGAGTAACTGAGGCTCTGCTGTGGGAGAAAGGCCAGTGGGACTGGAGCGTAGTGACCCCATGCAGTGGGGGAGGGAGATGTCGAACAGTAGGAACAAGTAATGAAATGAGTTCACTGACATCTGCAGTAGCCAAATGATAAGAACTTTATAGGCCATGGTGAGTGGGAAGAAGGGGATGAGTCACGTTTCTGGCTTAAGCAACAGGATGCATATGATGCTTTTTTCTGAGACAGTGTAAAGTCAGCTGGGCTTTAGGAGGAATTAAACAGTCTGCTTTGAGACTTCAAGGTTTGAGAGGTACAAATAATTTTGTGTAAATGCTTAGCTGTCAGGCAGTTGGAAATGGGTCCAGACTTCAGGGGAATTGGTAATGGGCCTGTACCGGGAGCACAAATATCCTGTTTATTTCTCTTTCTAAATGACATTTTCTTTCTTCTCTTAATTCTTAAAGAGACCAAGTATGAATTAAATGATGAGCAATACTGCTCCTTGTCTCAGTATTAGTGAAGATGGATCCATTCTTTCAGATTTTTCCCCCCTAGGGAATTGTGACACTCTCATTATTTTTTGTTTCCTCTTTTTAACCTAAGATCAGCACCTCATCTGTGGGAACTTTCCCAAAGCAGGTGAAAATTGTGGAAGTTGGTCCCCGAGACGGACTACAAAATGAAAAGGTAAAGTCGGAGATCAACCAAAAAAGTTTTTTTGATCATCGAGAGTAGACATGGTTAGGTGCATCAGGGATGCAAGACGTGATCACTCTGCCCAACTTAAGGTAGGGCCAGGGAAACCAGGCAGGCACCTGTGACAGTTAAGCAATGTAAGAAGATGGTACAACAGGTGTGCTGTCCCCGTGTCCATCCCAAGGCCCAGGGGGCTGGGGTGGATGATGAGTGCTGCGGGAGTGTAGAGTGCAGGCGAGGACATGCCTTTAGACCCACCATAAGGGGATTTATCCAAAGGAAGTCACTAAGGCCACATGCAAAGATTTAGCCTTGGGGATGTTCCTTACAACACTGTTGGTAATAGCAGAAAATTGGAAGAGTGCTATCCAATAGAACTTTCTGTGAAGATGGAAATGTTCTAGACCCGAGCTGTCCCATGTGATAGCCACTACACACAGGTGGCTACTGAGCACTTGAAATGTGACTAGCGCGGCTGAGGAATTGAATTTTTATTTTTCATTTTAATTCATTTAAATTTATATCACCACAGATGGTTAGTATCTAGCATATTGGACTGCACAGATCTAGAAAGTTACATATCCAAGAGGTTTTAAGGGTGGTTTTCTTTTGTTTTTGGCATATGTTTCGGAAATAATCATGTATTATTTTTTCATTAAGAAAAGTTGCTTTTTTTCCCTAAGCATGACCAGCCTGATTTTAATAGTGAGCACTTGATGGAAACAATAAGCTGTAAGCTCCATGAGGGCAGAATCATGTCTGTTCTCCTCATTGCTCTATCCCTACCACCCAGCACAATCCCTGGGACATGGGGGGCTCTCAAAAATTATTTGTGGAGTGGATTACATGAAAACAGTGTAAGACAAATCGTGGCGGAGGATATAGAAGGGCTTGAAGTCCTTAGGATTTTTTTTACCTGATCCTTGGATACCAGGGAACCATGGAAGGCTTTTGAGCAGTAGAGTGAGACACTGGAAACTGTGTTTTAAGAGGATTCCTGTGGGATGAATTGGAGTGAGATCACGCCATCATTTACACAAGATAATGATATTAGATATGGAAAGAGGAATCCATAGACTCTGCTTAGCAACTAGACAGAGTCGGGGAGGGAGAGAAAGAAACAGGAGGCTGACCATATGAGGGTGAAATCTTGTGCCAGTTGAGAGATAGGAAAGGGGAGGGTATGATAATTCGGGGACCCTACCTCATAAGGCCCAGAGGGTTAGTCGTCTCTCCCTGCTCAGGCCATGGTACATTGCTCTTAACTTCTTTATGATGGGGTCCTAAATTAACAAACATTTAGTTAAGAAAAGCCTGTATGGCAGAAAAATATTGTTCCATGTAAATATTCACTCCTTTTCAGGTAAGAAGCTGCCTCTTCTGCAAAACGTTATCTGTAGAACTTGAAGACTCCTTGAAACCCCATCTATTGGCGAGGATTACATGTGAATTCATGTTTGGAAGTTGAGATAGTAAAGTGCTTACTGTAGCAAAAGATTTGAGCTGACAGGTACTGCTTTCTGAGGCCACTTCTTCCCAGCTTTGCTGACCTGTCTGTTCCGGTGTTTGTCTCTTCATTGCAGAATATCATACCTACTCCAGTGAAAATCAAGTTGATAGACATGCTTTCTGAAGCAAGACTCCCTGTTATAGAAGCCACCAGCTTTGTGTCTCCCAAGTGGGTTCCTCAGGTGAGCTCCAGCCCTCAGTAAAAGGCATTTCTCAGAAGAGTGGGATGGAAAGGTTTGCATTTGCCCTGGAAGTAAGTAGAAGTCAGGCACGTAGGTTTCCCAGTCTCTGGCTTTGAGTGGTCCTAGCAGCAAAAAAATGTAATCTGGGAGGTCGGATGCTTGGATTCAATCTTGGCTCTGCCCCGACTTGCTTGGTGACCTTGTGGCCATCTCCTCTCCAGTCGAAGATGACCTCTTCTGGCTGTAGAAGTCTAGAATCTCTAGGCCTGGCTTGAAGTTTCTGCCTTTGTAAGAAGGAAAAACTGATGCCGCCTGTTTCAGAGACAGACAGGGAGGGAAGGAAGATCCTGTTCCAGCTGAGTGTTAGATAACTCAGAGAGAGCTGAGCCCAGCGGCTGGCTCGGAGCGCATGCTCAGTAAACGGCCGGTAGTATTGTTACTGCTGTTATTGCTTATGTAAAGCTGACAGTATTAGCCATATGGAGAAACGGGCGCTATCGCCCACACCAAGGGACCTTCTGGCCCATCAGCAAACATATAGTAAAAGCGTGGGGGAAAATCACCTCTGCAGAAGGACTCATTCTCCTGGGTTTTGGAGAATGGAGATCCTGTGATTAAAAGATTTTCTCTACCCGAGCTCTCCGCCTGTTCTTGGTGATGCCTCCGTTGTATCTCCTTTGGTTCCCAGATGGCTGACCATGCAGAAGTCTTGAAGGGCATCCAGAAGTTTCCTGGCATCAGCTACCCAGTCTTGATCCCAAATGTCAAAGGCTTCCAGGCAGCGGTAAGAGACTAGTTCGTCGGCGGGGGCCCCTGAAATAAGGTTGATGGCACTGGTCCCTTCCTTGGCCCTGGGCCTCAGTCCCTGTCCCAGGATGTCCATCTGAAAGGCTGTCTCAGGTGGTGATGACCACTGTCAGTCCTGGCCCTGCCACCGCCAGCTCTCAGATCCTGACAAGCCTCAGGTTCTGCCTATAAGATAGGGCTGATATTGTGAGCATTTCAGAAGATAGAACGCACAGAAATTGCTTAGCAAGAGCCTGATAACTGATAAGTGCCTAATAAATGGTAGCTTTTGTTGTTCTTACCCATTTTCTCTTTAGAAGAAGGTAAGCAAGTTCTCCACAAGAGCTTCAACAGTAGCTGCGAATATCTGCCAACTTTCTTATAATTTTGGACGAGAATGTCATTGGAGATATTGATTCTAATTTAGACAAAAAGCTTCTTTTAAAGAGTGGCTGACTTCCAGGGTGCTGGTGGCAGTGGCAGTGTTGGTCCTTGGGGGAAGGCCAAGGTTTCTTTTTCATTGAGATGTAACTCACTGTATTAACTTCCTACAGCCGCTATAACAAAATACCAAAAACAAGGTGGCTTAACACAATAGAAATGTCTTCTCTCACAGTTCTGGAGGTTGGAAGTCCGAGATCCAGGTGGCAGCTGGGTTGGTTCTCTCCGAGGGCTCTGAGGACGAATTTGTTCCATGCCTCTCTCCTAGTTTCTGGCAGTGACCAGACACCGTCGCCGTTCCTTGGCTTGTAGGTGCATCACTCCAGTCTCTGCCTTCACCTTCACTGGTCTTCCCCTCTGTGTCTGTCTGTCTTCACATGGCCACCGTTTTATAAGGAAACCAGTCACATTGGAGTAGGAACCATTATGGCCTCATCTCAACTGAGTCTATCTACAATGACCTTATTTCAAAATAAGATTACATTCTGAGGTACTGGAGGTTAGGGCTTCAACTTATCTTTTTTTCGGGGAGATACAATTCAAACCATAACATTCATATATCTAAAATTCACTATAAGACAAGGGTTTTTACCCCTTTAGTGGTCTTGGAAGAGAAAAATGCTGAAAAGAATCCCCTGGCTGTTGGCAGGTAGCTGCTGGAGCCAAGGAAGTGAGCCTCTTTGGAGCTGCCTCTGAGCTCTTCAGCAAGAAGAACAGCAACTGCTCCATTGAAGAAGGTTTTCAGCGGTTTGACCAAATCTTGAAGGCAGCTCAGGCCGCCAGTATCCCTGTGCGGGGGTGAGTCAGAGCACATCGGTGCTACCTGTCTTTTCCCCAGTACCTCTGGACCAGGACCAGGCTCTGACTCAATGACCCTCCCCCACAAACTCTTTATCCTGGAGGCAGGTGTCCCAAGCTCCGCATCTAGACATCTTTTCCCAAGTAAATGCGTCAGAGGAAATCCTAGCAAGAGCTTTCTCCAAAGCTGACTTTTGGGTCTGTTCACCTGAAGAATCTAGCAGGAGAGGACGCTAAACAGGGTTCATAGAGGTCAGTGTACACCTGGCTCTACCACTGAGTTCACATGTTCCTGAAGAATCCCCTAGGCCAGGGGTCCCCAACCCCAGGTCTGCAGACTGGTACCAGTCCATGGCCTGTTAGGAACTGGGCCGCATGGCAGGAGGTGAGCGGAGGGCAAGTGAGTGAAGCTTCATCCATATTTGCAGCCGCTCCCCAGCGCGAGCATCACCGCCTCAGCTCCACCTCAGATCATCAGGCATTAGATTCTCATAGGAGCACTGATCCCTGGTGCCAAAAAGGTTGGGGAACAATGCCTTAGTTCTCTATGTCTCCAAGATCACATCTTTAAATTGCAGTAGTGGTAGGCATTGTCCATGTAATACCTAATTGGAACTTCACAATCACCCAGTGAGGATGGGGCTAGCCCCACTTACAGAGACAAAGCTGAGGCTCAGGAAGGATGAGGAGCATGCTGTAGGGTCACACAGTTGTCCGAATTGCAGCCAGAGTGCTCTTTCTGATTACATCGCTCCATGGTTAAAAACCTTACAGTGAGTGACTCCCTAACTCCAGACTTTTCCATATGGTTTACAAGACCCTGCATGATTCAGCCCCTGCTCTTGTTTGTGCAGCCTTGCTGTTCACCGATCCCTTTCAGCCCTGCTTCCTCTCACACTGCTTTTCAGCCCAACTGGAACTTCTTTCCATTTGCCGCATGCTCCCATTCTTTCTTACCTCTGGGCCTTGGCATGGCTTTCTATAGACTCAGAACTGTTTTCCTCCTACATCCTACTTGTCAGAGCTAACTCCTGCTCATCCTTCAGGTCCCTTCGTGGATGCCAGTTTCTCCAAGAAGCTTTCTCTGTCTCCCATCTGGAGTTAGGACCCCTCCACTGGGGCTCCCATAGTCCCTTGGACATCCTCTAGCATAGCACTTAGCTGCTTATTAAACTTTCCCCTGCCTCCCACCCCCACTAGCCCATGCTGTCCATGAAGGCAGAGCCCGCATCTCTCCTAGTCCCTGGTGTGCCCCTCTCCCACCTCAGGGCCCAGCACACAGTAGGTGCTCAGGAACCGATGGGCAGATGGATGGATAGGGAAGCAGGGGCTCGTCAGGTCTGCTGGACTCCTAAGCCTGTGCTCTTTCCTCGGTATTTCTCTTACCTTTTCCTTGCTCAGCAATGATTGGAAAATAAAGGGGAGAATTAAAACGGAAAAATTCATGAGATCTTTGAGTCTGAATCTGTTTAACCAGCAAACATTTGTTATGCCTCTCGATATGCAGAATAGTTTGCTGGACTCTAAAAGGTTTTAGTGGCATTTCAGCTCCAACAGGGTGGGCGGGAATAGAAGCCACCTACATCCAAGATCCAAACTCCTTACCACAGCTCGCAAGACCCTGTGATCGGGCCTGTGCCCACCTCTCCAACCTCATCTTTTACTTCTTTGCCTCTTGCTCCCCATGTTCTGTCTTGAACATGGCGACTTTTCCATCTCAGGGCCCCTAAACTGAATCTCCTCCTTTCCTGGAATGTTCTTTCCTTCTCTCAGCTCCAGCGTCATATCTTCCCAGAGGTCTTCCTGGGCCACGCAGCTACTCTTGGCCTCTTCTAGTAGCTCCCGCCACATTCCATGTTCTTTCCTTCACAGCACGTCGCTCTCTCAGTTCATCCATTCACTTATTTGATTGCCCTTTTATCGCTGTCTCACTAACTTGAAATAAGCTCCGTGAGGGCAGGGACCTTGTCAGTCTTGCTCACTGCACTACCCCAGTGACTGGCCCGTAGTGGGCAACTCAGTAAATATCAGTTGAATAAATGAGTGAATAAATCATCTGGCAGCTCACCAGAGCAGCTGATCCCTTGGCCCTCGTGCCAGCCTAGCTCTTGTCCCTGCCTTTGGTTTCATGGATCCTGGATCTCCTCCTGTGAGTATGGGCCCCAGCTACCCTGGCCCACATTCAGCTTTACCCCACCTCTGTGCGGCTCAAGTGCCTGCCCATGTTGCTGTCTCCAGTTCCTTCTCCCCGGCTGGTCTCTGGATGCCTCTCCTGAGACCTGTGCACCCCCCACTTCCTGAACTCCTGGCCTGTCAGTCCCCGCCCCTCCCTGCCATGGCCCTCCACTGCCTTCTCCGGGCCCTAAGAAGCACTGCCTTCCTTCTGGCCCCACATCATTGCATTAGCCTTTCACTCAGGCACTTGGCCTCCAGCTCGGCTTCCGTTTTTGATGGTGGGCTAACTAGGAATGAATGTCAAAGAGCCACCCTGCCTCAGCCTTGCTGGCCAGGGAGCTCAGGGGCATTGACACTGTTCCTCCCCTGTCTTCCCACAGATACGTCTCCTGTGTGCTTGGATGCCCCTACGAAGGGAAGATCTCCCCCGCCAAAGTAGCTGAGGTGTGTGTGTCAGGGCAGGGGTTTCGTGAGGGTTGGCTGCCTTGCCTATGAGTGCATAGGTTCCTCTCGCCACCCTTTCCTGGTTGGTCATTGATTTCATTCATTCACCCAGCTCCTTCATTAAGCCTGTCATGAGCACAGCCGTGCATTTGCTCCTAGCTCAGCATGGAGGATGGGTCTCTGGAGTCCCAGCCCTCCACCCCGGAGTGAAAGCTTCCAATTGAGTCTCCATCTAGTCTGTGGACAGGTGGTAATTGAGGTGACAGTCCTCTGCGGAGCGGCTTGTCACCCAGGGATCCCTGCATTTCCTTGGAGTGGTCAGAGAGGCCACTTGACATCCTCTGGATGGCAACCAGGTCAGCTCTGAGAGAACACAGTGTGGGAATTAGGTGTGAGCAACACAAGAGCTTGTGTCATTTAGTCCTCAAAACTACCTTCAGATTGGGTATTATTATTGTTATTCCATTTTACAGTTGAGGAAACTGGGACTATCTAACTCGCTACGCAGGTTGCACATGGTGCAGTCAGGTCTCAACCCCCATCTTGTTTACCTCCAAAGCCCGCATGCTCGTCCCTCACCACCACACAGCATCCAAAAATGAGGACTGGTAACAGTCGCAATTGCCAGCCGAGAGCGGCTGCTGGGCTCCAGGTCCCAGCCCCCCGTTGCCACCAGTCCTCACCTTAGCCCCTCGAAGGCTCGTGACTGTTGTTCAGATGCAGAAATCGAAGCTCAGAAAAGTTAAGTCCCTTGCCGAGGTCCTACAGTCAGGGAGCAGCAGAACTGGGATTTTAATCCAGCATCTCGTCACCCAAAGCCGCTCCTTCCGCTGCGCCCCTGCCCCACGGGCTGCCACAGCTCCTGACACTCCTCTCGCCATTCCCTTCATCCCGCACACCACGGTCGGCGTCACCCGGGCCCCTGGCCCTGCCGTGTCCTTTCTCCCCCTTCTCAGCAGCACAACGCGGGGCAGCGTCTCCTCGGGCAGGGCACGTGCTCCTCTGGTTTCGCAGTGATTTTAGGGGTTTGCACATGGGCTTCTAAAAATTTAGATAGTTATGTACTTCTATTAAAAATAAATAACTAGCCTGCCTCAGACCCATGATTCCACAGATCTCACTGAGGATAACGCTATAAGAAAGGGATCAATTTCACTGATTCCAGGACTTGGGTCTGACACAGTGTGTGAAGGTGGTATGTGAAGGAGTGAAGTTTGAGACATGGGGCAGAGGAGAGCACAGGGGTTGGAGCCCAGGGCCAGCCCCAGTGGCAGCTTCCTTAGGTCTCGGTCTCCTGAGGAGCAGAGTGAGGATTGTCATTCCCGCTCATAAAGCTGTAAGGAGCCTGTGGTCCGATAGGAATTTAGTGCTCAGACATGGGGTGTTCCACGTAGGCTAAGGACCCCCGCTTCTGAGCTCTTAGACCCTTGGCTTGGGAAATCGGATGTCCCCCCCAAGGGCATGCTTGTTTTCTCAGGTCACCAAGAAGCTGTACTCAATGGGCTGCTACGAGATCTCCCTGGGGGATACCATTGGCGTGGGTACCCCCGGCATCATGAAGGATATGCTGTCTGCTGTCATGTATGAGGTGCCAGTGGCTGCCCTGGCTGTCCACTGCCATGACACCTACGGCCAGGCCCTGGCCAACACCTTGATGGCCCTGCAGGTAATCCAGGCATGTCCATTCTCCCAAAGGGCATGGCGGCAGGACAGCGGTGTTTCCTCTGTGCTTCCTGCAAGCCTTCACTGTGCTGAATGCCGACACCTGCATGCCAGGCCCTGGGCATGACCCTGCCCCCAAGTCCTCACATCTGTGTGTTTGGGGCAACAGTGAGGGGGTTAGGTGATAACCCTAATGCATTATGACAAATGCCACAAAAGAGGAAGCACGGAGCTAGGGAAGACCCCCATCCTGGCTGGGAGGTCAGAGGGCATTTGCCGGAAGGGGTCTGTCAGGGCTTGAAGGACGTGAAGAGGTTCAGCCGCTGGACAGGGGACACAGAAAGGGGGCTTGGCAGCGCTGCACTGTCAGACTGAGGTGGGGTTCGGGGAGCACTCGTGTCCCTGGCTCCTGTCCCTGGCCCTGTGGTGGCATGCTGGCTTGTGCGTGTGAGTGTGCCCTCTGTGTGGTGAGCAGGCAAGGAGCCAGGCGGTGGGGAGGCAGAGAGCACCCGGAAGGAGAGCCTTTAATGCTGTTCCCAGAGATCGGCCCAAGACCTCAGATTGGGTTTCCCTTGAGATTTGTTTTTTGTGGGCTGGCCCCGAATGAGGAGGCCACGGCCTGGCTGCCCATTAGAAGGGAAGTTCTGAGTGTCCGACCACGGAACCTTGTTCTCGCATTAATCTGGGTGTGACCTGTTGTCTTTAGGCTCGCTGGAGTGATCCTGGGCCACTTTTTTTTTTTTCCCTCTCAAGTTATCTCCTAGGTGCTCATGTCTTGAAGCCAGGTGATTCTATTACTTTCTGGGTCTGTTTTCTCAAGTTGTGGTTGTCAAGGGCAAGGTCTTTTAGAGGCTTAAGGAGAGAGGAGAAAGTGAAACAGTCACCTAGGAGAGTGGGGGATAGCCCACCTAGGGAAATGGTCTCGGGCCCCTGGGGTTAGAGGCCCTGACTTGAAGTGAGGGCAACCTTGTGGGGAGAAGTGGTATGTAAATGCATCACAGTAAACTGTTGGGGTCTGAAATCCTGGCAGTGGAAGGGGGTTACTCTAGGTCGGTGACCTGGAAGGGACCTCCCTGAGGAGGTGGCTTTTAGGCTGAGACCTTAAGGGTGAGAAGGAACCTTGAAACCATTAAAGGAACCGAGGGAAGATATTCCTGGCAGAGGAAACCAGTGCAAGCCAAAAAGACTCAGTTCCAGGAGCTAAAAAGAGAAACATTGTCTCTTTCAGTGGGATTTTCACTTTAACGGAATCATAAGCCAAAGGAATGGATAACTCTCAGTGGAATTTCAGGCAGCAGACAGAGGGAGGTTTCCAGGGACCAGCTTTATAGGTTCTGGTCCCCACAGTGACAGCCATGTTTTGCCATCCTTATGTTTCAAGATGGGAGTGAGTGTCGTGGACTCTTCTGTGGCAGGACTTGGAGGCTGTCCCTATGCACGGGGAGCATCGGGAAACTTGGCCACTGAGGACCTGGTGTACATGCTGGCTGGCTTGGGCATTCACACGGTAAGCCTGCCTGCCTCCCTGTGGCGACAGCCCTAAGCTGGCCAGAGCTCTGCCTGAAACCAGAGACAGAAGCTGATGGGTTTGTTGTTTGGGGGGCAGTTAAGAGGGGAAAGGTGGCAGGGGATTATCGTATGTTTTCGAGATCACAGAGTGCGGTTGACGGAGACCAAGAAGGCCAGGCTCTCAGTGTGAGTTTGAGGAGGCACCAGATGTAAGGAAAGCTCCTGGAAGGGGCTCAGGTGCATGAGTCAGTTCCCCCTGAACCTTTGTTTTGTCCTCTGTCAAGTGAGAGCAGTAGAATTAGCCCCCTGGGGCTCTGTCAGTCAGAGCCCTCAGCATAGATTGGAAACAATATGGCATCTGTGCTTTGGGATCAGGCGGAACTGTTGATTAAAACCTAGTCCTGCCACTCATGGGCTGTGTGACCTGACAAATAACTTCATCTCTATGGGCCCAAGAAGTGGGAATAATAGTAGCACCTCTCTTATAGGGCCGTTATGAGGATTAAGTAAGAAAATGTAGACTGCTTAGCCCACAGCTGAGCACAGAGTACACATCAGCAAATAGAAGCTATTGTTATGAACAGAGGTTTTCGGGTTTGGCCCTTTTAGATGGTGTTTTTATTCTCTCTGCCTCACAGTTCTTACTACTTCAGTATGCAGTTTTTGACCACTGTGGGCCAGGCCCTGTGCTAGGCCTTGCGCTAGGCCCTGGAAATGGAGTCCTGAACAAAACTGACAAGATCCCTATTCTGATGGTGGCACTACAAACCATTACACAGATTAAGCCATCTTATGCAAGGGGAGTCAGAGAGGGAACCCCAGATGCCAGAAGGACACAGCCTCCCAGGCAGCTAGTTGGTGTCCCATCGTCAGAGGAACAAGAGTCCGTTTGTCTTCACCTTTACTTTTGCAGTATCATAGTTGTCTGTGCAGTCCAATGTTTCCCTGAGTGTTGAGGGCATGTCATGACTTACTGCCTCCTTTGACTTGTTTCTCAAAGGGTGTGAATCTTCAGAAGCTCCTGGAAGCTGGGACCTTTATCTGTCAAGCCCTTAACAGAAAAACTGGCTCCAAAGTGGCTCAGGCTACCTGTAAACTGTGAGCCCTTGCCCACCTGAAGCTCTGGGCACTACGTGGGAATAGGGCCGTGCATGGATGATTCACAGATGGACACCTGGAAATGGGAATGAAATTAACGGGACCAGGCACCTCGCTGCCAGCTCTGCACATAGGTCTCTCCGGGGAGAAAGGAGGCAAGGGTTAGAAGTCGCTTGGCCTCAGGCCCTCCCTGCCAGACCTGAGCATGAGTGAGAGGCTTTGGGTGCTTGGAGGCCTCCCTTCACCATGGACCCAGCAGTCCAGGAGTTGAATCCCTTAGGGCACTTGGGAACCCAATTCCCAGGCTCGGGTTGATCTTCAAATCTCATCTCTGGCTGAAATCTGTAGCTGGCCACTCTCTACAGTTCAACCCTATGGCCTTGGGGCCATTGCTCTCTGATTTGTAGGCCAAAGGGGCATGGGGAGTGTTTTCCCCAAGCTGGCAGAGGACATCGCTGAAAGGGTGAGGGCTGAGCTTCAGTAAATGCCTCTGAATGAAGGGTGAGTGGCCACCTGCCAACTCCAGCACCTCTGAAAAATCTCCACTCGGAACATGATTTCTGAAAACAGCTATGTAATTAAAAGTTAAATGAGATAAAACCATTCCAGTGTTCCGTGCAGATGTGTGTACATATGAGTGGGGGAATAAAACATCTTTATTTGCACTGAGAGGAAAATGCAGACTATTAATCTCTGGATTTTCTCCGTTTCCCCACCCTGAGCCCCATATTCATAGTGACTGGAAATTGGTGGCTTTGAGCTTAACTCAGGGCTGGCCAGAATACCTTGGAGAGACTGTTTCTGAGGCTCTTGGCTCTGTGACCGGGGCTGTTGTACAAGGTCGCCTGAAGGCAGCAGCGCTTATCTGGTCGGCCTGAGCTCTTTGTTTATCTAGCTCCGCAGCTGTCACTCCTCCTTGCTGGACTCGGGCAGGCCCAGGGCATTCCAAGCTTTGGGAAACACTTGTGCGTTTATTTCTTTGCCCGAGTTTCATCAGTTGGTATGTCATGCCTCTATACACATCACTCCTTAGCCCTACCTTAATTTTTAAACAGAAACATAATACCGTTTTTCTAACCCACTATGGTAGGCAGAGTGCAGACAAACCATTCCCGCTGGGCGCCACGGTTTGTGTGAAGGCTGAATTCAATTAGCAATGTAATTCCCACTTTAGCTTCGGAGCTCCTTCCAGCTATGGTAGGTTTTCAAACTAGACTTCCCAGAACCCGCAGCCTCTGGGCGACCCCCACCATCCCCTTCAATCAGCGCCGCCTCCTACTGCTTTCGTTCCACGCAGACGTGTATTTCATGTAAGGCTCACTGAAGAAAGGGTTTGGCAAATACAAAAACATTGGGAAACCTACGGGTGACCGAGGAGCCAGGTTCGTGGGCTCCGCCCCAGGACAGCTGCCCGGCGCCCCCGACAAACCCCATCTACCTGCGCTCTCCCTCCGCCTGCCCTGGGACGCCTGTTTCTAGGGGTCGGGACGAAAACTCGCGCCTGGCGCGGGGATCTGGGCACGCTCGGCTCCCGGGCCCTAGGTCCGGTCGCGCCTTCCCTCCGCCGACCGCTCCGGCACTGGACCGTGCGGCAGGCTGCAGACCAGTACGCGAGCTCGCTGCGCAGGCGCCTTGATGCCGCAGCGCCGTTTGTCCTCCCGGCGCCCCGTAGTGCCGCCTGGCGAGTGACACGTTACCTGGGGGCGTGAAGGGGGCGGGACCAGGTGGGCCGCAGGCCCCTAAAGGGACCTGGGCTCGGAGCACAGGAGGCGGCTCCTCTGGAGGCAGCGCAGAACACCTGGTCCCAAGCAGGTTCTGAAGGAAAATATGGGGCCGGGCGGGCTCGCGAGTGGCCGGGTGGTCCACGGGGAGCAAGGGAGAGCTTCGGGGTCCGGGCGGCATCCTGGGCAGAGTCCTGCCAGGCAGGCCCGTCCCCGCTGCTTCCAGTTTGCGCTGCTCCCGGCTCCCGCTGCAGACAGAGGCTGGGGCGGCCTGGGTTCATTCATTCCTGGCCTAGGGATTCCTCGCGCGCCCCACTCCGAGCCATAGCACTAATCCCCGCGGGAGACCCAGCGCCCCTTCCCTTCCGTTATGCAGACTGGGGAAACTGAGGAGGCGACAGCTGACCTAGGTCGCCCTGCCGGTCCGGGGCGAGGCTGTTTCACCAACCTTCCTGCCTCCCAGAGCACCCTCCGCGACCACTTTCTGGGGATCCGCACAGTAAGTGGACCTCGGCGGGGTGGGGGGTGGGGGCAGCTTCGGCGTCCGGAACAGAGTCAAACCGGAAGCAGTGGGGGAAAGGGAGAACTTGGGTGACGGACTCACCTGCAAAATCGATTCCAGCCCAGCTGTCAATAGCTGTGTGGCCCATTACTTCACCTCTCTGACCTTAGTGTACTAGTCTGTAAAGTGACAGTGCTATCTGCCTCATTAGGATGTGGGAGGAATTCAAGAAAATAATGCAGAAGTGTCTGGTACAGAGCCTGGCACACTGCGGGCGCTCAGCCAAATTGGTTGGAGCTGGATGAGCCCAGGAGGGGACCGAGGCAGCCTGGAGGAAGGGGGCTGCGGGCCAGGCTGCCCCGAATGAAAGGCCTCAGTGTCTGGGGCTTCCGCCCCCTCTGCCCGCAGAGTTTGTTCAGGGCGGGGTGCACACCTTGCAGCTGCGTCAGAGCCAATGCCACGTCTACACCGGCCAGCTCAGTGCTGGAGTGGGGCGGGATCCTTAGTTTCAAGCAGAGAAGTTATCTGGCTGGTCCTGGCATAGGCAGAGGCTGAACCAGCAGCCTTTGCCTGGGTGAGCCTGGGGGGGGGGGCGGGGAGGGGGCATTCCAGGACTGCAGTGCTGCAGCCCCAGAGTTGGGTTCAGCCTGCCTGGCAAAGGACCCCACCCTGAGGCCATCTAGTACATTTCTTGCTTTCTCCCAGCTGACCTTTGAGGGAGAGGGAGTCAGGGGGCTGGGTATATCAGGAGGTATTATACTGAGCCCAGGAACCAGTTTACACCTAGGGATGGCAGAGACTGGAAAGGCCTGAGTCTGAGCAGACAGAACCCCTTCCTGAGCTCGTGTAGTCCCGGTTCTGCTGCCATGTTTGCTTCTGCCCAGAACTATCAGTTTCTAGACACCTTGGGGACGGCAGAGTGGAAGCTTAGGTTCCATCTTCCCAACCTCGGGTCAGTTGGGATTAGAAAATATGGCACCTGTGCCACAGTCTTCCCACATTGACCATGTGGCAGGCCT